>NW_020203276.1:8438-21540 GCF_001531365.2 Cynara cardunculus var. scolymus | reverse complement strand
TGAGTGTTGTTTTCTTGAAGTATCGTTGTCTCTGAATGAATTTCAAAACAAGTTCATCAGCGATCACTGAACAAGCTCAGTGTATGATCGCTGGAACTGAAATTACAGATACATAAATACATCGAAAGGAAAAAGGGATTATCAACAAATCAATGAGAGAGAGGATCAACACATAACACGTTACAATAGAATCCAAACCTTAGAGTGGAGCCATATTAATAAACGTGGTGGTGAACTCAAACCTTGACGCCATAACGAGTAATTTAAAACTATGCCATTGTATTAGGATTCACATGTGAATCTATGTCAAGATTCACATGTTCACATATGAACCAATGAAAAATATTGATGCTCGTGTTCACATATGAGATTTAATTCGATTTTTAGATTGTAAAATCGTCAATGATTTCAAGGTGAAAAATTAGATAAAAATCGATGATTATCAATATCCAAAAAAATGTTATAAAAAAAATGAGATAAATTAGGGTTTTTCCCCATAGTTATCTTAATTAATGAAAAATGACTTGAGAAAAGACGTAACACCCCCTAACTCTTGTAAGAAGTATATGACATTTTACTTAGCTTACTAACGAAATACAACTTACTTCAAATTTCCATCCGGAGATGGTATTCCTTACAACTGAAAAAAAAACGAATATAGGCTCGAAAGACCAAAATACTAAACTTTAACATGTAATTTAAAGTCTTAAATATCATATTAAATAGTTAACTAACGGTGTCTAAGAGTCTTCTAGATGTAGCTTTTTCCCTTGTCCATTCTTGCCTATCTCGATCCTGTGTTGCACCACACTAGTCAGCTTATACAGCTTAGTGAGACCACAATTATAGTAACGATCTCAACATGTACAATGATATTCAATTACAAAATTCTCGCTTGTAACATTAAGTATAGATATATACAAGACAAGAAGTTCATGTTCGCTTTAATGGCTCGCTACGTTTGTCGTGCAATCACATTAATATTCTCATGAATTCAGTGGCAACTACTAACTTTTGATGTGATTTAGCTGGTCCTCACTTACGGGCAATCGCCCTTTGAGGGGCTTTCGTCCCTGGCACACACCACCAATGTGGGGATTCTCACATATACATTTCCACAATAACATTTAAACTAATTCACATATGAACTATTGTATTCATATTTGAACTAATTAACTGATTCACATATGAAACCGTGTGATTCACATATGAACTAATTAATTAACGGGTTCACATATGAACATATAGTTCATATGTGAATCACACGTTTTCATTTATGAAGTTGTTTACCACATATTTATAAAAATTATGACGATTCCCCTCTATCTTCCGCATATCCATGGGAGGAATTATCTGGTGATTCACAGTCAAAGCCGCAAATGAACCTTACCCTAATATATGTAGGGGTAATTTCAAATATAAACCATGTAATTCTAACAAACTATACAAACCATTATATAAGGAAACAATTGACGTATTTATGGACAATTATCATGATTAATTAATTATGATTGAGATATATATGGAAGATTATAAAGCTCATTCATTATGATATATATAGGGGTCTAATCAAATGATAACTAATTAGTTTGTGGTAACCGTTATATCCAATCTCAACCACAAATTAATAGATAAATTAGAATTTTTTTAATTTTGGTAATTTTTAATTAAAATTTTAATGTAAGAACATTTTAGGTATTTTCTCTCCTCTCTCCTATCTCCTCTCTCCGTCTCCCGGCCTCCATCCTCCGGTGATACCATAGTGGTATCACAATGCATCTTATATGTGCTTGGGTATCACACTGAGGTCGTTTGTGTGGTCGATCGGATATGTAACACGGTGGTATTACAATGCATGCATCTTATATGTGCTTGAGTATCACACTGTGGTATCACTGGAGGACGGAAGATGGGGACGGAGAGAGAAGACAGGAGAGAGGATAAAAAATACCTAAAATGTACTTGAATTAAAATTTTAATTAAAAATTACCAAAATTATAAATTTCATAATTTATCTATTGATTTGTGGCTGAGATTGGATCTCACGGTTACCACAAACTAGTCAGTTCTCTCTTGAATGACCCCTATATATGTGTGTGTGTGTGTGCACGCCGCTTTAGGGCATGACTTGAAAAACGTGGTGGCATCGCGCATGACTCGTAAGGCTTAGGTTTAACTTCGTCACCACGTCACACCTTACGTCATTAAAGTTTGGAAAATCAAAGATGGTCTCCGCATATTCGAAAGTAGAAGAGTTTATTTTTTGAGAAGCATGACGAAAAGAAGTTCTTCAAAAAAAATTAGATCCGAGCATTGCATAGTTCGCAAATATCAATGGTAATAATTTGTGTTGATGAGTATTAAAAATCGTATTAGTTTTTATAAGATGAATTTTATAAAAATAAAAGAGTCGAATTATTTTATAAATGATTAAAATTGTTTTGTTTTTATATATAATAACAGAGCCATTTAAAAAAAAGGTCAAATGGGTTTCATACATTTGTGTAAAGATATAAACCAAATATGTTTTTGTGTTCATTAGATTAGAAATATTTTTATTGGGAAATGTAAGGAGTCGTTTATTAAATACTTATCTGGTAAATGTTTACCGGTAAAATTTAACACTACTATTTACTTAACGGGTAAATGCTTACCATATAAGGGGCCGTTTACCAGATACTTATCTGGTAAGTCTATCAAAACGACATCGTATGTAACAATTTGTACGGTAAGTGCTTACCATGATAAGAGTCGTCGCTCTCACTTACCGAGTAAAAGTCTTGGTTCTTGTCTCGCTCTTACCGGGTAAGATTCTTGGTTCTTGCCATATTCATCCGGGTTCATTGTAAGACACCTAAAAAGTCTAATTAATGAGCCAAATATTGAACGGGTAAGCACTTACTGTGTGTTACTTATCTTCCGGATGAGCATTACAATGATATTTAATTTACCCGGTAAGAAGCATAGCAAGAAGCTAAGGACCAAGAATCTTACTTGGTAAGTGAAGAAGAAGACTCTTATCCGACAAATGCTTACTGGGTAAAAAACGGTTATCAATAATTTGTTTTAATGACCAAGAATGTTACTGAATAAAGGTAAGTGATCGTGGCGATCTTGATGTTAAGCGTTTACCCGGTAAGTGTGTGGTAAACAACTCCTAAGTGTTTTAATATAAATGTTTTATAGGACTTTTAAGTTTATATTACAAACAATAAAATGTCATATCTAAGAGTACTACATTAGGTTTATAAAACGTTTTTGAAGAAGTGCGGTATCACCTATTTTGTAGGACGCTATTTGAGAGAGTGTCCTATAAAAAGATAAGTTTATATATATATAGGTTATTTCTCAAAAGCATCATATAAAATAACTAATACAACATTGTATTTTAAAAATGTTCTTAAAACTTGTTAAAACGTTCAAAAATGTCATATAAACCAATTGTAACACTTTTATATATGATGATTTTTTATTTAGTCTATAAATTTAAGTCTTACAAATATTATATCTATACTATATTATAAAGCATTTGATAAAAACTCTTAAAAATAATTTTTTATGCATGAAGTACTGTTTATTTATGCATATTACTTAAAATTCGAGATTACAAGTAAATTGTGCGTAAGTGCAATTTATTAAAGCTTCATGTTTGAATTCGTGTAACTAACTTCAGATAAACATAATCAAATAGATGATAAACATTTCATTTTAAATATAAAAAAATAAAATATAATTAAGATAATCATTGAGTTTTAACAAAATACTTAATTATTATCTTTATAAAAATTATTAAACCAAAAATAAAAAAAATGAATTAAAGAAATACACAAAACAACGAGAAATTTTAAATAGTTAGTTTGTTACTAATATCAATATTTTTTTATGATATCTTCATATTTATATTTTATTCAAGAATAAAAATCGAGATGTATCTCGCTACATTGTGCGAGTACCCTTCTAGTATTACATTAGATTACTTAGATATTTTGTACACCAATTTTATTGTAGTGATATTATTTCATATCTTTGAGAGCATTCATGAACGCAAAATACTCATTATTCAAATTTGAGATTCTAAGTCAGTTATGTTTATCATTGATAATAGAAATATATTGTCTTAAAATTCACTATCCTTTTTCTAACTCACCAATCAAGTAAAAACACATCACTATTTTATTTAATATAATTTAATTTAATTCATGGTTTCTTTTCTCTGATCATATGTGTTCACCTGATTTCTAGGTAGGAAGAAGACGAATAATTTTGGAACATCAGATTTCCTTCCTCTCGAAGTGGGATCGAATAAAATAGAGTCATAAAGACCAGATGAAAAACTTTAACTTAAACCACAAGGGTGTTGCCTGATTGGTTTGAGCTTGACTCCAAAGGTCAAAAGTAACTGGAGGTCTCATGTTCAAATCCAAGAAGAAATAAAAATGCTCTTGTGACCACGGAGATTCAAATACGGTGACTTCGGACTATCTGTAAAGTAGGTGGTCGTCCTGGGATTAGTTGGCTCACATAGCGGGTTGGATATCTAGGTTGATTAAAAAAAATGTTAGCCCCCAATTTGCTAAGCATTAGCCAAAGTGATCAAGGGAAAGAAAGAAGCAAATATTTGGTTAACGCTTTGATTGACGGTTAGAACTCAACTCATAAGCCTACAACATTCCAATTAAGTTTGCTAAAATTTAGAAGGGTTTGTTTTGTTAATAATCCAAAGTTGGAGCATGTAAAATGTAAATATTGAATTTTTTATCAAAGTTATGCACTTGCCCTTAGACTCACTCAGGTGCGGACTGCGGTCTGCGGACATGATCATTCTAACCTAGGGGGCTGAGAAAGACATTATCAAAACTTGGAGGCAAAAATGGACATTATAAAACTCAAGGGCCAAATGTACATAAAATGTAAAATAAATAAATAAAATAAAATATTGGTTCTATGCTTCAAACATATATGTAATAATTTGATTATTTTAGCGGATTTAATTTGTTTTATTTTGTTTTAACTATTAATTAACATCTGAAATAGCAAAAAACAGATCATGTGTTTCAAATACGGGTCATGTCACTACAACAAAATCAGGTATATAGAATATTCCCAATTTCTAAGTGTCCTAATAGACCTCTTTATAAGACTTAGTTTATAGGACCAAAAAAATAAGACATCATATATAAAGACATTGTAATAAGTTTATATGACGTTTTTTTGACATCTTAATAAGTTTTTTAGGACATTTTTAATATGAAGCGTCCTATTAGCAACTTTATAGGATACTATTGGAAAAACTGTCCTATAAAAACAAATGTCCTATAAAAAATTGAGTTTATAGGACACTTTCTCAAAAGTGTCATATAAAGTTGCCAATGTGACACTTTGTATTAAAAATGTCCTAAAAAACTTGTTAAGACGCTCAAAAGTGTCATATAAACTTATTACAACACCTTTAAATAAGACGTTTTATATTTTGGTTCTATAAATTAAGTCTTATTAAGCGGTCTATTGGGACGCTTAGAGATTGGAGGTGTCCTATAAACCCAATTTTGGTTGTAGTGTGTGTTTCAAATTTGAGGCTTTTTAGAGCAATCTCTATGACTATATGAGCAAATACCAAATCTGTAACATACAATGTTTTCTAGAATTAAAACTCAAAAAAAGGGGGGAAGGGGGCCATAGCCCCCATCGGTTTCGCTGTATTGCGCCATTGCCATCCCCAAATGACAATCTCTTATGACTTTCAACTCCTTTTCAACGAGCCATTGGCGAGTAATAAAGACACCATCATTTGTATGGAGAAAGGCACACCGCAAACTATGTGCCTACATTACTTTCTTTGCACTTTTCATTCTCTTTTACTTACTTTCAAGTATCTTTCAGTGAATGATATGCTTTTGTTGGTACCAAGAGAGACAACGTGACCTTCATGAAAATGATCCTTAATTATACTATAAGCAACAACTAATAGATATATCAAAACATGTCATAATATTCATCAGTAACGTCAAGGATGTTGAGATCTTGCCAATGGAAGGCCAAGAAAGAAATTACAGCCAGTCAGAGTTTCTTTTTTGTTGAACTCAAAGAAATGCCAAGGAAAATGTAATTGTACCAAGGACAGGCCAAGAAAGAAGTAAATATGTCGCACTGATCTAGTAGGCTTATTGGGCTAAATACTAGGGAGAAGCCTTTCACGATATTCTATTATTTCTCAGTCTATCGTGAATTTGGGTAGGAGCACGAACATAACAAAAGGCAAAGACCTGGTTACGATAGTTTGACCTATTATTTTATCGAACATAATAAGGATTTATTTACTATTAGAATCCAAAAGAAGGCCTAAAAATATAGTATGTTCCATCGTGGAATGTGGTGGATTAGAGAAAGTGAGATTGTTCAACTTTTAGTGTTGATCGCTCTTTTCTTTAAAGCTTATGCTTCCTCTAATTCTTGTTTAGCCACTTTCACGTCCATCATATACGGGTTCTTTTGCAGGGACTACTTTAAGCTTATCAGGAATGTTGAGCTTAACACTATTCTTCAGTTTTCACCTTATGACCTTAGCTTGCACGTCTTGAATGAGCCTTTGTCTTGTAATAGTGCTAATGCTTCGAAAATACTTTTACTTCAAAAAAATTAGTTCAAGAAGCTTCATTGAGAAGCCCTTAATTAGTTCTTGGAATTTCTTTTTTCTTTTCTTAAGAGCTCTGACGGTCTTACAACATTTGCATTAATAATATATATACAATATTATAAAGCATTTGACAAAAACTCTTAAAAACCACTTTTTATGCGTAAAATACTGTTTATTAATGCATATTACTTAAAACTCAAGATTACAAGTAGATTGTGCATAAGTACAACTTATTAACGCTTCATATCTGAATTCGTGTAACTAACCGCAGATAAACATAATCAAATACATGATAAACAYMTCATTTTAAATATAAAAAATCTAAAATATAATTAGGATAATCATTGAGTTCTAACAGAATATTTAATTATTATCTTTATAAAATATTATATTATTAAAACAAAAATAAATTATTTCGTTAATAACTTAAATTAAATTATAATAAAAAAATAAATTAAAGAAATTATATAAAAATGAGAACTTTTAAATAGTTGATTTGTTTAACATTGATATATATATATTTTTTTAATTTTTTATGATATCTTTATATTTATATTTTATTCAAAAATAAAATTATTATTGCTTTCTTACAAACACATATTCGTATTATAACATCAACATAGACAAATAATTAAATAGAACATTAAAATCGAGATGTGTCTCGTTGCATTGCACGAGTACTCTTGTAGTATGTATATATATATATATATATATATGTATATGTATATATGTATATCAATATTGAAATAGTTTTCCTTTCCATGCATATATCCGGTCAGCCCTCTTGAATCTTGATGTCGAACCCCTAATGCATGTTGGTTTAAAGTGCTACAATTCATATTTGTGAGTCAAAAAGGTTCCTACAAAAAGATTTTGGTGGAAACAAAAATGTGAATGAAAGATTCTATTAAATTGAATTAATAAACTAAGTTAGATTTCTTGATCTTTCTCAATATATAGTAATATTAAGTACGCTCTTAATTCATATCATGTCACTAAGTTTCTCCTGATTTGTATCTTAAAACTAACAAAATTCAATTTAAGTCGAAATAATATAAAAGATTCACAAACTATGATTTTTGTCCCATCACTCAATACGCGATTAAGCCTCTTCGGGCTTGACCTTCGTCATTAGGGCTGTAAACGAACCGAACGAACACGAACGCACTACTAGAAAACCAGGTATCAGCGACGACTATCAGCGAGGGAATTTTTCCCTCGCAGATCAGCGAGGGATCAGCGAGGGAAATGACAAAAAACACATTCCCTCGCTGATCCTTCGCTGATCTGCGAGGGAAAAATTCCCTCCCTGATCCCTCGCTGATCAGCGAGGGATCAGCGAGGGAAATTCCAAAAAATTCATTCCCTCGCTGATCTGCGAGGGAAATGTTCCCTCGCAGATCCCTCGCTGATCAGCGAGGGATCTGTGAGGGAAGTTCCGAGAAAACTAATTCCCTCGTTGATCCCTCGCTAATTTGCGAGGGAACTTTCTTCTACAATTTCCCTCGCTGATCCCTCGCTGATTAGCGAGGGATCAGCGAGGGAAATCTCAAAAATCAGAATCCTTCGCTGATCCCTCGCAAATCAGCGAGGGATCAGCGAGAGAATGTGAATTTTTTTCATTTCCCTCGCTGATCCCTCGCTGATTTGCGAGGGAACTTTCTTCTACACATTCCTTCGCTGATCCCTCGCTGATCCCTCGCTGATTTGCGAGGGATCAGCGAGGGATTTTTCTATTTTTCCTATTTTCTCATTTTTATGTGTTATATGTACATATTTTTATGTGTTGATATCGTATGTATGCATGTCATGTGTTGTTTGTCTGTATATATATATATATATATATATGTTGTGGTTGCTAACCGCGATATATGAATGTGTTATAAGTATATATACCCGTCGTGAGGGAAAATGATATACATTCACATATACACATACGGAGACTTGTTCATGTTCGTTCGTTTAACTTAATCAAACAAACGAACGAACACAAACGGTAAACGAACAAAAATCTTTGTGTTCAAGTTCGTTCGTTTAGAAATCAAATGTGTTCGTGTTCGTTTATGTTCATTCGTTAACATGCTAAATGAACGTAAACGAACGGACGTAAATGAACGGGCTAAACGAACATAAATAAATATTATTTGAATTCATAGTAAATAAACAAGAGATTATATATTAGATTTAGTATATAAATGAACATAAACGAACGAGACTCTTGTTCATTTTCATTCATTTAACTAAACGAACAAAAAATTTGATCATGTCCGTTCATTTATTAAATAAACAAACATAAACGAACTTCCCGCTGAACGGTTCACGAACAGTTCGTTGAACGTTCGGTTCATTTAGAGCCCCATTCGCCGTGACAACAAAAAAAATGTTAAGGATTTAAGCGTCTCCCAAGATTTCTATATATAACATCCATGATGTCATCACATCAATATCATAACCTTGAGCCATACTAACTTGATTTAACGTTCCATCAAACATACTCTTACATCTATCCAAAAATTCAAAACATTTTTATTTCACATTGCAAGGTTGCAAATTAAACAGCTATGCAATCTTAGTTTTCCCATATACATATAAATATATATATATATATATATATATATATATATATAATTTGATTGAAATTGACGGCGGGAGTAGCGGTTATAAACCTAAACCCCACCCCAGCTAACCCACGTTGGGGAGACAAGCTTTCACCTTCACTGTTCCAGAAAATGGTGGTTTCACAGGTCACCGTTGGGTCCCCAATGGCTGGTTGCCAGCTTTCTCAAAGCCCCCACCCTCACCAATCATTCAATGCCAACCTAACTCTTCTATTCAATTCTTTCTAATCAAAACTTATACATATACAATCAACTCTTCTTAATCAAAATAAATATATCCATTACATGCTGTCACCCCAATCACCATTATGCAACTTGCCTTCATTATAACAATTTTTTAATATACATGATTCTTCATTAATTATATATATTTATACATCAAATACTAAATAAATCTATGTATACAACAAATAATATCAAACAATATGTATTCTAGTTGCAAATAAATTGTTGGAAACTAGTTTGAAATTTTAAAACCCAACTTATAAAACAGTCAAATACATATATATATATGTATACATATATATGTATATGTATATGTATATATATATGTGTGTGTTAGTGACAAGTATTAAACCCATATATAATTAAGGATTCAAAATATTATGAATGATTAGGGAAAATGGGTTGAGTTGTAATAAAAGGGTGAGGTTGGGGACAGAAGTGGGAAAGGAATAAAATAAGTGATATGGTTGTGAGAAAGCCCTTATAACACACACTTAGTGACTCCACTTCTTCTTCATCAACAATTAAAACACACACAAATTCACTTCCTTTTGAGTTTCTTTCTTTCTAATTAAAGGTATCTTTTTTTTTTCTCTTTCTTTTTCTGTCTAAACTTTATATATATATACATATATATATATATATATATATATTGTAAGTAAGTAATTAAGGATTTTGTACGTATAGGTTGAGTTTGAAATCAATCCATCAAACAGAAGAAACATGGGTTACTGGAAATCAACAGTCGTACCAAAGTTCAAGAAGATCTTCGAGAAGAACAGCACCAAGAAAACAGCTGCTGCTGAAGCTTGCAAGTCCTTCGATGATGCCAAGGTCTTTTAACAACTTACGATTAACCAATTGGTTAATTAATCTATTGTTTTTCGGTTCTTGATTTCTTTCAATTACTCTCTCTATATGTATATATACACATACAATATATATGTATTCATATATGCATGGCCATGCAGGAAGAGTACACCAAAGAGTTTGAAGAGAAGAAGACTGAACTCCATACTAAAGTTACTGAAATCTATGAAGCTTCTGCTACTGAAATCAAGGTCCCATCTCCTACTAATTTAATTTTAATTTTAATTTTAATTCCGTTTATTCTTATTTAACATTTAGACTATGAAAATCTAACAGGCGTTGGTGAAAGAACCCAAAGAAGCATCCCTGAAAAAGAACTCTGCTGTGGTCACCAGCTTCCTTGAAGAACTCTCGAAAATCGGTACTTATCGTGTAAATATTCAATCTTATGCGGATTTAGGGTCGAATTATATGACTAAACTTGATCTTTAAATACATAGAATTCCCTGGCTCGAAACCAGCTCATGAAGCATGTAGCAAGTTCGGACCAACCTTGGTTCAGGGACCTATTTTCTTTGTATTCGAGAAGGTGTCAACGTTCATAGTGGTAGAAGAGAAGGAAACAACAAGCAGTAAAGAAAAGGACGTGGTGGTGGAGGAAGAGAAGAAAGAAGAGGCGGCCGCCGCCGAGGGTGAGGTGGCAAAGACGGAGGCGGAGGAGGTGGTGGTAGCTCCGGCTGAGCCACCAAAGACAAGCTGATATGATCCAATCCAGCCAGCATCAATCTGTCATGTGTGAAGATGCCAACTATTTGATAAACTTTCATTTTTCAAAAAATCCCTTTTTGTATTCATTATCTTTAAATTCTACACTTGCGTAGTTGATCTTGTATTCATATATGTGTTACAGCTTTTGGTGTATCTATATAAATATATATATATATATATATATAATTCTTTATTTTTCAAGATTATCATCATATATTTATGAATCATATCATGATGTTGTTCGTCGTATTTCTTCGTCCTCATCCACCATCTCATCGTTGCCATCACGACCACCATCATCTCGTCATCTTCGATAAAAACAAAATGAAAATTAAACATAAACATAAACGACCTTAGATTTTTCATTCTTTTTGTCGTCGATGCTTTAGAACATCAAAAATAGAATCCAAATTAAAAGCTATTGTTGTTTTTTTCAACCTTTTCGTAAAATATTGGATTCCCTATTTTGGAAAAATCTATAAGAAAAATAGGATAAAAAAGAAATTGAACACAAAATATCTTATCTGATGAATCTACTTCAAAGTTGCCACCATCAACAACCACTACACCGCCATGGATCCAAATTGAACTCCCAATATGGACCATGAAATGAAAACCAAAATCAATACCAAATTAAAGATAAATTAATCGTGGTTTTTTGGAAAATTATTAAACCAAATTAATTTTAAAAAAATCACAAAGTAAATTGACATATAACAATCAAGTTAAACCTACGTGTGACTTCACGTTCATTGAGGGTGACACAAGCTAATGGGGACAATGAAGGGGCCGATGGTTCGTAGTTTTTACTACGTAAAAACATGTTGGATCGATTTTTATAATTCACTCTAGTAATATGGAACTGTACACGTGATGGATTTTGTTATAATCGTTAAAATTGTTAATTTTCCCATCAAGTATTAAAACAATTTATGTTTTTTTGTAAAAGTGCTTATTAACTTATATGATATTAAACCGAAGTTTTGTAAAAAGTGTTTGGATTAGCTTATAGCGGTACCAAATTGCAATAAGCTGATAAGTTGTTTTTTAATGTTTGACAAATTTTGCTTATATCTATAAAATGACAAAAAAAAAAACAGTGTTATTGATTTATGGGAGTGTTTGGGATTGCTTATTAACTTATTTGATTTTTTAACATATAAAAATTTGTTTTTCATCATTTATAATAATATCTATGACAAAAATTTATATCAATAAGATTAATAATTTGTATCAATAAGAATAATTAACAAACATTTATATCAATACCATTAATAATTTATGATGAAAATAATAGATTTATAACCAAAATATCAATAACAAAAAAATGTCAACTTTTATAACCAAGGCATGTGTTTGGATATTAGAAAACTACTCAAGCTTCCAAATTTTTGTCCAACAGTGTGCCTAAATTTATTACTGTAAATTCAATGGTTTAGAYGTTGAACTTTGCTTGCTTTGTTTGAAATTATATGTTTGTAGAATCTCATAATAATAAGCACTCTTTGACAAAAGAAAAACGATGAACAAGAACAGAGAGGCTTCAGCTTTGGTGATTATAGCAGTTGAGAAAAACGATGAACAAGTAAAAGCTAATCCCTAATTAACATTGGTAAAAATTAAAAATTGAAACAGATCCAAACACCAATTTTTGGAAAAAAAACAATAGAATATACTAATGAGAAGTCCGAATTCATCAAATCCCAAATTACAACGAGATTAACGGGAGGGAAATCAAGGACTTACACAGTATCGTATCTACGTCGACATATCTGTTCGTATTGGTGGGTTAAGGTATCGATCTTTGTTTGTATTGGGTTAGGGTATCGATCTCTGGGGTTAGGGTAGAATCGTATCGGTTGTGTACAATCGTATCTGTTCGTATTGGTGGGTTAGGGTAGACGATGATGGTTTTGTGAAGAGATATATATGGAGAAGAGATATCGTTGATGATGATGATGATGATGATAATCGGAAGGGTAGACGATGATGGTTTCGTGAAGAGATATCGATGATGATAATCGGAAGGGTAGACGATGATGGTTTC
>NW_020203276.1:0-8388 GCF_001531365.2 Cynara cardunculus var. scolymus | reverse complement strand
GATGATGATAATCGGAAGGGTAGACGATGATGGTTTCGTGAAGAGATATCTGGAGATATCTATAGAGATGCATATGCTGTGTGTATATATCTTCGTGAAGATGATGATGAGATGCATGTGTTGTGTGTATATCTCTTCGTGAAGATGATGAAGAGATGTATACGCTGTGTATTGAAGAAAGGGTGTTATACGGGGTTAAAATGGTAAACTGGTAATAAGTTGATTTTCATAAGTCAAGAAAGATTAACTTATCAAAAACTGCTTATTACCGGTTTGGCACTGGTATAAGCAGTTTTTTTTCCTTATCCAAACACTAAAAAATAGCTTATCTCCGGTGTCAGACTGAAATAAGTCAAAAAACCACTTTTAAAAGCAATCCCAAACACCCCCTAAGTCTAGGCTACTTAATTATGTTGGTCTCAACCATCGGATTTGGATATATCACGTATCGGACCATTCTCTTTAAACAGTTGGTTGTCATCATAACTTTCATAAGATCTAATCTGATAGATGCTTCTATCGGATAAAGGGTTCCATTTGACCAACTCAAAGCTTATCTGAAGCACCTTCGTAATGTTCTATAGCTGGTAAATACGATATGTAGTTTACATATCAGATAGAGAAAAAGATAGGATTTTTACTTGTAAAAATCTTACAACTATTTGTAATGATCCAAGAGAAAAAACCTTCAAAAAACCGAAGACTAGTTAAAGTGAGGTCAAGATCATAAACAAAGCGGATTGGTTTGTCATCTAACCAAAAGAAGATCAACACAAGATACAAGTCAACTAGAAGTCTAACAAATATTATTGCAAGCCGAATCTTGAAATACAAACTTTGCTAGCAAGTTTGGTTCACCAAGTCACTTGCTTCCTCTTTGATATAAGCACATGTACAACATGTCAGCCAAGCACAAAAGCAACATTGTATTGGTATTTTGCTTACTTTACTGTTCCCTCAGCGTATCTAAAGATAGAGTAAGTTAACAAAGTGTCTACATCAAGCTTAAATGTTGAAATGAAGAATAATGGGATGCATGGATCAACCAATCAGAAGAAGACACACATTAGAGTTGGACATGATGCATTTAATTCAATGATGCTATAAAAGGTCACTTCTTTGCCATTCAATGCAACTCACCCATTTTCCAAAGGACATCCTTGCGAATGTTTCTGAAGTAAAATCGATGTCATCTAAAAACTGTTTAGTTCTTCGGATCTGAAAGAGAACCTTCTCCCCCCCTCCCCTCCTCTTTCAGTTTAGCAAATTTTTCAAAGTCATATTATTTAAGATCACAAGTCTTACTTTCATAACTTCTGCAAAAAATCTATAAATTTTTGTTTTTAGGCAAAATATAGAAGAAAGAATTAGAAAGTGAAAATTTGTTATGTTTGTATTCAACTCCCTTCTACAAACACTTCATTGTATAAGTCGTCACTTTCCAGAACTAACAAATTAATTCTCTTATAATTTATTTTCAACAAGTTAATCCATGAGACTAATGGAGCTTTTGGTTCTCAAAATGAAATTTAGTGGAATTGGAATTCATTAAAGAAATTTGACTATAAGGTGGCGTTTGGTTCGTAGAATGTTTTTAGATGGAATGAAATCTGTTAAAGAAATTTGACTTTGAATGAATTAGAATGAAATGTTGTGAGGAATGGAATATGTCTGTTTGGTCAGAGAATGTAACTTTGCAATTGGAATGAAATATTGGTGAATGACCAAAATGCCTTTTTTGAAAATTTAAATTTTTTAAAAACTAAAAATACTTTAATGAATAATTATTTAATATGTAAAACAATATAAAATACACAACCCAAATATAACCATAAGTCAAACGACATTACTAAATCAAAGGTGGTCGGCGGTGGTGGTCCACAGTGGTTTAGATCAGTGGTAGTCTCCAATGGTTCAAATGACGGTGGTCGACAGTGGTTCAGATCAATGATGGTCCGTAGTGGTTCAGATTGGTGGCAATGGTGGTGGTTCAGATCGATGGTTGTTCAAATATTTGGTGGTCGGCGGTGCCCGACGTTGATTCAAATTGGTGGTAGTCGGGAATGGTTCAGATCGAGGATGATATGTGGTGCTTTAGGTGGCATGGTCGAATTTGGATAAGATATGGGGTGGTTCAGATCGGTGCTTTAGATCGGTGATGGTCGGTGGTGGTTTAAATCGACGGTGGCCAGCGGTGATTCAGATCTGTAGTAGTTGGTGGTGGTTCAGATCGATGGTGGTCTGTGGTGGTTCAGATGGCGATGGTCAATAGTAGGTAAGATCGGTGGTGGTCCATGGTGGTTCAAATTAACGGTGGTTTAGAGACGGTGGATCAAAATCGGTGGTGGTTCAAATCAGCGGTAGCCGACGGTGGTTCAGATCGGTGATAGTCGGTGGTGGTTCATATGGCAATGGTCGGCAGCGGTTCTGATGGCAGTGGTCGGTGGTGATTTAGATCGACGATGGTCGAAGATAGTCGATGATGGTCATATTGGATTTTATGAAAGTAAGATATATTGGGTTAAAAGCATATTTGGTATTATGAAAATAGAGAATTTCATTCAATCAAAATTCCATGTAGTTGCTAAAATGTAACTCCCCCGTCCCGCATGGTAAAAGACGAGAGATGCCACAATTGATTCATAAAAACAACGCATTATATAAAACAGAGCAGCTAATAAAATTTACCAAAAGATAATTACATAACCACATACAGAGATAACATGTCTCAAAATACGGTCCCAAAATACCAGTATATCTACATTAGTCATCAAAAGTATGACATAATGGGTTGTCTTCAATATTGTCATCTCCGTAGCTCTCATCCCAAAATCTTTGTTAAGTCATGTACCTGCCGAGGACAGGAAAATCTAGCTGAGCTTAATGCTCAGTGAACGGATAATAATAACTAAACAATGAATATGAGATAACAAGTTTAAAAGCAATAACGCTAAGTGATAATCCAAAAGAAAGTCAAAATGCCCCGAAGGCATGCCAAAGGTCCGAAGACCAAACCGCATCACGAGGACACGTTGTTCCGAAAGGATGATCAGACCGTTCAGGCATAAGTGAGGAAAGAGGTGTGAGCACAACACAACAATCCTCTCCGCGGATCTACCAACGGCCACAATTTATTATTCGATAACGGTTCCAAAGATTGATCCATATGCCCTCTATTCGATCTGGTACATAATCAAGTCCACCTTTAAGGACTATAAAAATGAGGACGCCATAATCGTTTTTGCCACCATGGAAACATCTCAATACCTGTGCTCCGATTATTGAGTCTATATTACGAGTTTACAATAAATACAATCTAACAAGTCAATTGATCAAAATGATCCATATTCCAAATAAAAATGTACATCATATTTCGAAATGATACAAAAGCTCAATAGCAATTGATGAGCACAATGAGAATTTGGAACCAATATATTCGGATTAGGGAGCCTTATACAAATGACTATCCTTGTGTCAAGTGAGATATGAAATCCGTACCTAACCGAATTTGACAATTAACGCACAATCAGACGGAAATTCACGATCAAGTTTGATTTGTTCGCGTGCCTAACGAATGTATAAACGGGTTACTATTTGCAAGGCATAATAACTATAACACAACTATTCTAATAAAATTACTTAAGTCTTAATGTACTTAAACAACGTAAACTTCAAGAAGGACAGCCGAATACGAATTGAAAACTCAACCGTAAAACTTAGCCTTATTCTCTTTCAATCCAACCGCTTCCGTTCCTCGTATTTCTAAGCATTTTTACAATACTTAGAGACCAATATAGATTATATTTTCTAAATGAAAAATGTAGGTTGGTATCATACGAGTCTTTTAGTTTTAAATCATCTCATTTGGATCATCCATCTATTTTATATGAATTTTACAAAACTGCAGATTAATCCCAAATACAGTGCAAACAGCCCCAAAAACACACGGTTTCGAGCTACTTAGATTCATAACTGGATTTTCGACCTTTCATAAAAGTTGTAGCATACAGTAAGATCTTTCTGAATGCAAAAATACGATCTTATTCCGACTTACGGTTTTTGAGTTATACAATATCAAAGTACGGGAATTACATTGTCGGTAAAATTCGATTCCGCAATTCCCGACTAACTTTTATGATCCAACTTCCATGATTCACTACATTTACATGTTATAAACCTACTTCAACATACTAAACAGTAAAACAAGTCCAATGGTCGCTAACGTAAGCTTAATCATGCATTTTTACTTTTTTCGACATTTAATCGAACAATTGATGTACGGTTAAATATTTACCCACAATCTAACCATATTGAAACTATAATATATCATTTTTATTTCTACATCAATTTAACCAATCCTAGTATTTTAAACATTAAATATATTAAAATTTTCACAATATCAATCCGTAAACTTAGACATAAACATAATTTATAAATCGGTCTCAAAAACCCTAACGTAAACACCCCAATAAAAAAGAAATGAAATTTATACTTTTAAAAAGGGTTCGGAGAGTGGATTATGAATATATATTTACTACCTCGATTTCCTTAGTAACTTGACGTGAAATTTAAAGAGAATATGAGAGTTTAAACGAGAGAGTGAAACGAAAAAGAAATAAACGGTGACAACCGTCTTCATACATATGTGTGTGTATATATATATATATTTATTTATTTAATTAACTATATATATATATATGAACCTAATCAAATGAGAATTAATTAGTTTGTGTTAACCGTGAGGTCCAATATGAGGCAATCATTTTATGATATTAATTGTATTACCTTAATTAATAGGTAAAAGGCGTTTTAGTAAAATGATTAATTATAATTTAAATATTTTTCTAATTTAATAGTTATCAAATTCGGTTAATTATCATGAATTCGGTTTCCTTAATTATCTCAACAAAATTGTATTACAGTCGTGTATCACATTGTGGTTGTGTATGGCCTAAAACTCAGATCACATCTATTATCAACTCATATTCAAAACGTTATCACACTGGTATCACATTGTGTAACACAATTGGTTTTGTGTTTTACTGTTATAAATTCTTGGGTATCACAGTGTGTATCATATTTGTTTTGTGTTTTATTGTTAGAAATTCTTGATGAGAGAGAGGAGGAGAAAGGAGATAGATTTTGAAAAGACTAATTTACCCCTGTATATTATCAGTAAATTTAAATTATTTGAAAATTAATGAATATGTACCAAAATTAATATGTTTAATAATAACCATTGATTATTAATAATGTGTGGTTAAGATTAGATCTCACAGTTATCACAAACAATCGAGTTTTTTCTTGATTGTACCCATATATATATATAAAGTTTAACCATTTGGCGGTTTTGACCCTACAAGTCTTGATTCTTAACTTATTATAAACTCAACTTTTGACACAAAACTCGTCCAATGTACAAATTGGTTAAACATTGGGTACAAATATATTATGCATAATTTTACCAAAAATCTACTTAACCCAATTTGTACGAGTTAACGGAACACAGATATTATAATTAAAAAAACTGTTTTTTCGTATTTAAAATATGAAATGCTTTTTACTTTTAATGGAAAAATATTTACCATCGGTAATTTTATTTAAAATGTTTTTTCTTATTTAAAATATGAAATGCTTTTTATTTTTAATGAAAAAAAATATTTACCGACGGAATCTCCGTCGGAAGTCCATCGGACAATCCATCAGAAGTTTTTAAATAAAGCTTAAATTTAATTATTTACCGACGGATTTTCTGCCAGAAAAAAGTGCGGAAAATCGAACAATTATACACTTTTTGCCTTGTGTAACGCGTTGGGATTATTTAGCTACTATGTTCACAAAAGCAGTAACTGTAAATGCGCCAGAGCAATTAAGCAATATTCAAGTGCCTAAATCCGTCGGAAATGTAACTAGTATAGAAAAAAAAATCCAAAATCCTCCCAATTTGAAATCCTAAAATATAAACAACATGTTAAGTAAATACAAATATACAATACACGAATCGGTCATAAATACCTAATATGATTATCCGGACGAAATAATATACATATATAAATTCGATCGATGACACTAGTTCATAAATACACTATATCAAATTTATTGCGGCGGGGTCGGCGAAAACTGTTGAGATTATGTAAACCTCTTCATCATATCCATCATGTATGCATGCTCTTTCTTCCGGATCTCATCTTCCCTGTTTCAGATCTCTTCTCGGCAGAGAAGTTCACCAACCTCCTTCTGTCGGATCTCATCTCGAGTGCACATTTCTTGAATTTGGAACTGTAAGTTGTTAATTAACTACAAATATAATAAAACGTTAAAATTAGGGGTGAGCAGCGGAACCGGGTACCCGACTATAGAACCGGAACCGCCTTGGAACCGCCGGTTCCAGAACTGGAACCGATATGAGTGGTTATGGTTCCGGTTCCGATTCTCAATTTTTCGGAACCGTTACCCGCCGGGTACCCGGTATTTTTCAATAAAAAAATAATTATTTTTTAATACCAAATTTATATTAGGTTTACATCTTAAAAGCACGTCGTCATCTTCAATCTTCATCTAAATTCTTCATATAAAATGATTCGTATTTTTTCAAATTGTGTGTTCACTTAGATTCATAGTATGTAATCGTTAAACTTTGAACAATTACCATTATAGTATGTAATCGTTAAACTTTGAACATTTTCTATTAGTCTATTATGGTTTGTAATCGTTAATCAATATTTGTAACCATTATTCTGTATAATTTGTATTCTTGCTTATTTATTTAGTGTTTTGGAAATGTTTTATTTTTTATTTCTAAATAACAAATTTTTAATATTTTAGGAAGCGGGTACCCGAAACCGGAACTGGTTCCCGGCGGTTCCGGTTCCAAAAATTTAAGAACCGCTCTAACCGGTTCCGGTTCCGGTTCCGGTTCCAATATCTCAAGAACCGCCGGTTCCGGTTCCTGTCAAAAAGGGCAGGTACCCGCCTATGTTCACCCCTAGTTAAAATTTCCAATAAGAAGTATAAATGAAATAGATAAACATCAAAGGATAAATAGATGCACACCTGACTATCTACATTAGACGATCCACTCGAGTTTGCTTGTGAGGATGTCTCGGTCAAGACTAAATTGGGATCTTCATTGTACCCAAATCCAAATAGACGACCTTTTTTGATCCCCCAACCGCCTCATTCTACAATCGGTATCAACTACAGGATATGCCCAATGATCCTCACCGTACTTTTCGATGAGATTGTTTGAATAGGTACCCTGTAGTTCAAAAAATACTACCAGTCAATTTCGACAGCATAACGACTGTAAATAGAATGTTTCCAACTAAAACAATCCTAACGTTTGCCCAATAGTACCCGTTAATGCCCAATTTAATCGAATAAGACCCATTAGCTCCATTAAAGCCTAGTTGAACCAAATAGTACCCATTAAAGTCCACTAAGATCCATTAAAGCCCAGTAAAACCAAATAAAGCCTAATAATATCCGTTAATGACCAATTGAACCAAATAAGACTCAATAGCTCCATTAAAGCCTAGTTGAGCCGAATAGTACCCGTTAAAGTCCATTAAGACTCATTAAAGACCAAATAGTACATGTTAAAGCCCAATAGATTCATTAGTGTCCACTAAGATCTATTAAAACACAGTAATACCTATAAAACCCCAATTGAACCAAATAAAGCTCATTAGAACCGAATAAAGCCCAATAGTACCCTTTAATGCCCAATTGAACCGAATAAGACCCATTAGCTACATTAAAGTCTAGTTGAACCGAATAGTACATGTTAAAGTCCACTAAGATCCATTAAAATCAGTTGAACCGAATAAAGTCCAATAGTACCCGTTAAAGCCCAATTGAACGAAATAAGACTCAATAGATCTATTAAAGCTCAATAGATTCATTAAAGTCCAATTGAACCAAATAAGGCCCAATTAGTACCCGTTAATGCCGAATTGAACCGAATAAGACTCAATAACTCCATTAAAGCCTATTTGAACCGAATAAAATCCACTAATATCCATTAAATTCCACCAAGATCCAATAAAACCCAATAATACATGTAAAAGCCCAATTGAACCGAATAAAGCAAATAAATCCATTAAATGTAAGCGAACAAACGACTACTTCGTTGGTAATGTTTAACAAAAAAGTTTTTATGTTTTATTTTGTTCCTACAAAAAATATATATTTAAAAAGAATCCGACGGAATATTGTGATAACCAGATCCTGGTTATTACCCAAGGTAAATTATATGTGAATATTTGATAAAATGATTACGTGATAAACTGATTTGTTTGATACATGCTGGTGTGCGAAAATGTGCATTTAATTGGATGAAGGGGTATACATATTTATTTGTATTTATATATATATATATATATATAT
>NW_020203275.1:19738-22367 GCF_001531365.2 Cynara cardunculus var. scolymus | reverse complement strand
AATGTATCTCGTTGCATTGCGCGAGTACGCTTCTAGTGTATATATATATATACATGTATATATATATATATATACATGTATATATATATATACATGTATATATATATATATATACATGTTGTAGGTCCAGAAGAGATAGAAACCGAAAGCAAAGACGCGATTTCAAAAGACATAGAAGCTGGTAAATATGCAATCTCATCAAAAGCAAAAAGAATGCGTGTGGAAGCAGGGCCGTCCCTAAAGAGATTAATTTGTCGTTCATTATATAATATTATTTAATGTTTTTCTAAGTTTTTTTTTAATTCTAAAACCAACGTCTAAAACTACTTGCTTCGAAAACCTTGATATATTCTCCATAACTTATCTTCCATCGATTCTTTTGATTGTTCCATTATTACGTGAATTCTATTTTTATATTAGAATATGATAGATTTTCTTATTATTAGCTAACAAAACCCCCATTTTTTGAAAAAAAAATATCATCCATATAAGACGGTACAACTTATATCTATATTTAGAATAATAAAATTATAATTGTTTTTTCATAGTTGTTCTTTATTATCTAATATTAAGTGTATAAATCTTATGTAATATTCTATCTCTAAAAGAAGAATGAGATCTCAAACTATCACTAACATGAGTTTTTTAATTTATATAATGGATTATTCCAGAAAAGTTTGTTTTAACCTTAACCCTATGTTTTTTAGTCTTCTTTTATGTAGGAAATAGATAAAAATAATGAGGCAAGAAAAATATTATGTTATCGAGATTTTTCTTTTTTCTAGGGAAAGGAAAAAAAATTATATCAAAATTTATTTTTATTTCATTATTTTTCCTTCCTCTTTCTTCTCTTTCTTCTCTACTAAAAACACAAATAAAAAAACTTTATTTTTCTTCCTTTCTTTTATTTTTCTTTTCCTTTCTCATTCTTTTCTTTCCTTCCAAATTTGAAAACTTAATATAAAAGTTTAAAATGATGTTAAAAAACATTAACATGAGATGTCATGGAAAACCAACCTATTTACATTGATTTACATATATAGTGTCATTCGAAAATCAAAAAAATCGACTTTGTGAMCCCAAATGATGTCATTCTATGTACTAAAAGTATATCATATGATGTTTTTGATAATGAAACAAATTACCGATACTACTAAAAATGTTCTAGTAGATAATATTAATTTAGAAGCGAGTACTGATTGATTTTGCGTCAAGGAATACTCGGAAAAACGGTTTTATATGAATTCAATGTTATTTTTTATGATAAAAACAATATATTGAAAAACTATCGTACTTCTTTTTACATCTCGCCCAGGGCCTGAGGATACATCGGAATGGATGTTGTCTAAGGATACATCGGAATGGAGTTGGCGGGAAATAATAAAGATATTGGAAAGTGATAAGAATGCATTGAAAGATGATACATGGGGTCACAGGAACACACTGCTTCACATGGTGGTTGAAAAGGGTCAAAACGATATAGTCGAAGAGTTGTTACTGTTTATGAAAAAAAAGGAAGAAGAAAAAGAAATACTTGAACAGAAAAATGCGGATGGAAGCACGGCCCTTCACGTTGCGGTAAGTGTTGGTAACAAACATGCAATGAAGCTGTTGGTTGATCAGCACAAGGACCTATTGACAATTAGAGACAAAAATGACCAAGACCCATTGATTAAAGCTTTTAACAATATGCAATTTGATACCTTTGCATATTTGTTCAAAGTCGCCGTCGATAATGACAAAGCCAAGCAGCTGGTCATTTCTCAAGGCTCCAAAAAGGGAGCCAGCCTTCTTGTCAATGCCATTACTGCAAAACAATACAGTGAGTGAGTGCATATATATATATATATATATATATTATAACCCCCAGAGACATATATACAGATTCACACTCCTTTGCAGGTACAGCATATGACTTAATCAAGACGTTTCCTGATTTCTGTACGGAAAGTGATCGAGTATTGATGGCTATAGCTAGGACCTTTCCCAATGAACTAAACTACTGGGAAACACTTATCTATCCCACACATACCTCTCTGTATAGTAAGTTTCTAATTAAGCCCCCCGCCCCCGATCGATACATACTAATGTATTTAGATATTTTATTTCTTAATCGGTTTTACGGGTGTTTTTTTTTCTCTTTAAGCTTTTGATGATAAACTCGACCAAGATTTTTGGTTGGCTCAATCATCAAGCCTATGGTGGCGGAGGAGCGGGTGGGTATTGGGGAGCCATCGCCAGCTCTTTTTAAGAGGTAAACAGCAGCCTAACTATGTCAAATGCATTTGATGCCTGGTTGAGTTGGATGTTGAAAGATTTATGCATGCATGCATGGGTGGTCTTAAAAGAACCTAATGTTTTATGCATTTGATTGTGCATACGCATGCAGTTCCGGTGTTTACATTTTTTTGGGTACGTGGATTGATAAGATCTCAAATGTGGATGGTTTTTCTCCCACTTCGTCTGCTTTATTTGCTTTTGTGGAAGGCCGTAGCAACGCTAGGTAAGAACATATGGAGTGAGTGAGTTCCGATCCTTCATTGTGGAATTAACAAAATCTTGATGATTGTTTTTGACTTATAATTTTGTAACTTGTAGTTCCACCCATTAAGCATATCGAGAAGAAAAT
>NW_020203275.1:14608-19643 GCF_001531365.2 Cynara cardunculus var. scolymus | reverse complement strand
TGAAGCAATTAAGAGTAGACATGAAAATGGGTACGACATTTTTCAATTAGCAGTAATACATCGTTCAGACAAAATCTACAATCGCCTCTATCTAATTGGTGAGGATAAGAATCGCTATAGAACCATCAAAGATTCTTCAGAAAACAATATGTTACACTTGGCTGGAAGATTGGCACCTTCACAAGTACTCAAACGTAGAACAGGTGCAGCATTGCAACTACAAAGGGAGCTTCAATGGTTTGAGGTACATATATTAAATCCAAGTATGAATCATGATTTGTTAAGTAGTGGCCTAAAGATAAATGATTATGTAGGAGCTGAAGAACTTCATGCATCCATCAGCCATCACYGAAGAAAACAGTTTTGGAGAGACACCTCATCAGGTGTTTACTAGGGAACATGAGAACTTGGTGAAGGAGGGAGAAAAGTGGATGAAAACCACAGCAGAATCATGCAGTATCAGTGCTGCACTAATTACCACCATCGTAYTYGCAGCAGCAATTACTGTACCRGGTGGAAGCGATCAACAAACAGGCATCCCCATGTTTAGAAAAGACATCGCCTTCACTGTCTTCGCTATATCAGATGCAATCTCATTATTCACATCCACTTCTTCATTAATGGTGTTCTTGTCGATCCTCACTGCACGTTTTGCTGAGAATGATTTTTTGGTTAGCTTACCGAAACGATTAATTATTGGCCTTTGCACATTGTTGCTCTCTATAACTTCCATGATGGTAGCCTTCGGTGCGACCTTGTACCTTCTCTTTTGTCGTGAAAACCCATGGATGCTTGGTCCAATATGTGGACTTTCTTGCCTCCCCATTCTGTTTTTTGTTACTCTACAATTCCCACTCATAGYTGGTCTATATAGATCGACTTATGTACCCATCTTTCACAAAACGTTGGTTTAATCCACTCGACGTAGAAGGGTGTTTCGTTATGTGAAACTAGTATGTTGTTATTGGTTATAAGCCAAACGTCTTATATAAGACGTTATGTCTGACAGTTACCTGATACGTCCTTATCGTGTCAATTGTTGTCTTTGAAGGGTTGTGTCGGTTTGTTTTTCTGTTTATTGTAGTTGTGTCCCCTCTTCTACGTATGTAAAAGAWATCAGTTTGAATAAGATATTYTGGTAACAGTTTGTGTTTTACGACAAGTTGGTATGAGAGCCATTAAAATATGGCTTCAAGTTCTCTAAACGGTCTGCAAATGCAATCACATACTCAACTTCCTAAACTAAATGGTAGGAATTACTTTCGTTGGACCATCCAAATGAAAGTGCTATTGGAATCACAAGATTTATGGGGAACCATTGAAGAAGGCATCGATGAACCAGAGGACCCTACGACTCTTACTGCACAACAAACAAAACTCTACCAAACACGACCTCTTTTCCGGCGGATTTGTCCGCCGGAAAAGAGGGCGCCGGTGATTCGTTTTTCGTCGAGTTTTCCGGCGAATGCTTTATTTTTCCGGCTTAATTAGGAAAATTTGATTTTACTTAATAAAAAATTTAAGAAAATTTTTAAAATGAAAATTTAATTTACCGACGGATATTTCCGCCAGAAATCCGCCGGATTTATTTTCTCGCCGGAAAATTATTTTAATAAAATTAGATTTTCAAATAACTTTTTAAATTTCCCGACGGATATTTCCACCGGTAATATTTTTTATTTTTTTAATATTTATTTAAAGATTTATTTATTTTTTAAATATTATTATAAATTTTCAATATTACCGGCGGATATATCTACCGGAATAAAAAAATTATTTTTTATTTATTGTTTCAATAAATATTTAAAACCTGTAAATCTGTAAAAATAAGGATAAAACTAACAAATTAAAATACAACCAAATACCATACATTAAACTAAACAATTGTTACAAACATACAATATACAATTTAAAGTATATCACACAATGTTACAAACAAACTAAATTGTTCCAAATAAACAAACGATATTCAATTAGGTGGCGGTGGGAATTGTGATTGAGGGAGTTCGTTAAACATAGCAGCCATATCATTAATTTGTGACTGAAGTTGTTCCTTCACCATCTTTCGGCGGTGATTTTCTTATTGTAAATCCATAACTTGGGAAGTTAAGGCTTCAATTTTCTATAAAATAAATAAAACGTTATAATATTTAATATGAATTATAAACTAAGTCGATAAACATCATCAAAAGAAAAAGAGACTCATACCCGCTTATCCGAAGACGATGAACCACCTTCCGTATAGTTCCCGGTCAAGACACAATTGGGATCTTGGTTGTACTCAAACCTAAATAGACGACCTTTTTTGCTTCCCCCAACTGCTTGCTCCCACAACTCTTTAYTAACTAAGGGCTAGGTGGAGGGATCATTACCGTATCTTTGGCTGAGACCCGTTGAATAGTCATCCTATATATGATTTAAAAAAGATTGCAAGTTAATTTTGACAGCATGACGGCTGTAAATGGGAAGTTTCCAGGCAAAATAATAGTAATAGATATGAAAATTGTATCCAAAACAATCCTAACGTTTGCCCAACCCAAACTAAATAATGATATATACGTAATTTCTAACGTAAACAATCCTATGTTTGTCCAACAAATTGCAACCCAAACTAAATAATGATATATATACACATACGTAATATCTAACTTAAGCAATTATAATGTTTGCCCAACAAATGACAACCCAAAATGAAAATAATAAAATTTTAAAACAACTACACAAAGTTTACTAAGACTAAAAGTTTACAAATGAAGCCTAATCATCTGAAGAGTGATCAGACAAGTCAAGTTCTTCGTCCTCAAAGTCACTATCCGAGTATTGGAACTTCTCTTCTTCGTCACTATTCTCATCAACATGCCCCAATATGTTCCACTAAATCCAAATAGGGTCCATTAAAGCCAAATAGGGTTCATTAAAGCCCAATACGGTCCATTAAATCCAAAAATAGGGTCCATTAAAATCCAATACGGTCCATTAAAACCCGATACATTCTATAAGCTCAATATGATTCATTAATGCCCAATCGGTCTATCAAAACCTAATACGGTTCATTCAAGACCAATATGATCCATTAAAGCCCAATACAGCCCATTAAAGTTCAATACGATGCATTAAAGTCTAATAGAACCGTTAAATCCCAATACGATCCATTAAAGTCCAATAGAACCGTTAAAGACCAATACGATCTATTAAAGCACAACTAACATTCGTTGAAGCCCAATAGAATCGTTAAAGTCCAATACAATCCCTTAAATCCCAACTAACATCCGTTAAAGCCCAATACGATCCATCAAATCACAACTAACATCCATTAAAGCTCAATATAACCGTTAAAACATAATAAGATCCATTAAAGCCCAACTAACACCCATTAAAGCCCAATAGAACCATTAAAGCCCATTAACATCTATTAAAGTCCAATACGATCCATTATTTAAAGAAAAGTTTGAAAAATGAGAAAAAAAAATCCGCCGGAAAAAGTTAAAATGATTTTTTTCAAATAATTTTCCACCGGAAATTTAAAAAATATTTAAATATCAACCGGAAAAAATATTTAAATATCAGCCGGAAATTTTTAATTCTTTTTTTTAAGAAAATATTTAATTATCCGCCGGAAATGGTTAAATTTTTAAAAAAATATATTTAAATATCCGCCGGAAATTGTTAATTCTTTTTTTTTTGAAAATATTTATTTATCCGCCGAAAATGATTAAAAAAAATTAAAATATTTAATTATCCGCCGAAAATTGTTAAATTCTTTTTAAAAAAATATTTAATTATCCGCCGGAAATTGTTAATTCTTTTTTTTTTAAATATTTAATTATCCAATCCGCCGGTAAAATRTTGTAATTAGATGTAAATTCAAGATTAAACTAAGTACTTATGAAATCCGCCGGAAATCCACCGGTAATACGTGGGAGTCAACAAAAAGTTAACTTTTTTGGTGTCCTACGGAAATCCGCCGGTAAATTACCGGCGAATTCCGTCCGCCAGAAATTGCGCCGGAAATGACCAGTTTTCTAGTAGTGAAATGCCTTAGAATTGAAAATAAGAAGAAAGATAAGGGATTGTTTGTTTACCTCTTAATAGTTCCATTAAGAGGCAACATCTGAATCGTTAAGAGGTGAATCTTGTTTGGCAAAAAAAAGTATGCCTCTTAATGGTTCTAAAACCATCTGAATGATTTTGTATCTTAGATCTCTCTTAACCATTAAGAGCCCTAATTTCATTGTACACAATTATTAAATAATTATATTTCATTTGCACTATATCATGAAAGCTTCTTAATCATTCTAACCACTTAATCATTTTGCACCAAACCATTTAACAATTGCCAAACAGCCCCTGATCTACCAAGCAGTAGATAAATATGTATTTGAAAGGATCTCCTCTTCAGAATCCTCTAAGGAAGCCCGGGATATGTTATACAAATCTTACAGAGGGAAAGAAAAAGTGCAAATAGTGAGACTTCAAACTCTAAGATGTGAGTTTGACAACTTGCAAATGAAAGAAACARAAACCATAGAARAATATTATACCAGGGTGATCATCCTATTAAAAACCGTCAACCCACGAAACCCGTTCAACCCAACCTGCTAACAACCCAATTAAACTCAAACCATCTATATAGTTTTTGTTATCTAAGATGACTCTTTATGCTCCTTGCAGCCTTGAGCATTTGATCGATAACGAAAACTATATAGATGGCTTATCATCTTTGATAATTATATTAGGGCTGTTGCCGGAAGAAAGCCATATTGTGGTCCTAATTCTTGATCATGTATTCATCGACTCGAGTGGCTGATCTTGCTGCTTAGGTTCATCTATTAAACATCACTAGTTGTGTACCCGCGYAATGCRGCGGGAGCCATGAATTTTAACGATTTTGAAGTTCTACTGATTTTATAAGATAAGATTTAACGATGATATAGATTACACTTGGTCTTTGCATATTAATACGATTTGAATAAATAAGAGTTATGGTTCCAATTACAGACTATCGATGAAAAAAAATTGTATGACAGTTTAAAAT
>NW_020203275.1:7233-13128 GCF_001531365.2 Cynara cardunculus var. scolymus | reverse complement strand
TTGCAAACCCAAATCAATATTATCAATTTCTTTGTGATGATGGAGAACTCTCCAAGAAAGGAAATGTTTGCAATTTTCATATGACTTCTCAAAAAGGGTTATTTTTCAACTAGAAATACATTACATATTCGAGTTTGGGGCATACAGTTTATGCAGTATTATCAACAGTATATATATGACCAGCAATCGTATGCTATGCATAGTGACAGAGACTTACAAGATCCACATTGGCAGGGTCGTCTAATCCCTGGTCAACAACTGAGCGTAGTTCTGGGAACTCCTCCATTGCATATAATATTGGAGCTGTGACAATTCCCTGCAAAAATGAGCTATCAGAACGTAAAACAATCTGCATCAAATGCCATAGTTCTGTAAAAGGAAAAAGAAACAATCTAAATTGGTAATAATAGTGTTCCTGACTGTTAAGCAACTTTTGCTTTATTTGCCCAAAGGAATGTATCATGCCTTTAAAACATAAAAATAATATGCCAACAAAGTGAGTTGATTACATGGCGAATATCAGATAATGAGCCCTTCCCAAGAGATGATGATGTGCCTGTGAAATCAAGAACATCATCGATTAACTGGAACGCCAAACCCTGCAGGAAAGAGAAGATGATGAGTCAGAGTTACAATTATATTGGTCGGTTCGAGAAATATGCCAATAGACAATGCATCACCATTAACCACATTGTTGGCAAGYGATTCATATTGACCCTTGATAACATTAAAATATCAGTTCATTGAACTTCAAAAAATTCATTTGCTTCTTCGTTTAAGAAAACAAGCATGAATGTTACTCAAAATTATACTCATGAGTCATGTCCGTTTGGTAAATGGCTTTCCAAAACGAACCACATGTTATGCTTTGGAAAATTATCTATAACATACGATAACTACATTCTTGATGCTTACAGACCAGATTTTTCCCGTACTCGTATGCCAACATAGACACCTCTGCAGTTTGCCCAGTAAGAAGGGCAATGGATTTGCAGCTGTTTGATATCAGCGATGCAGTCTTGTAGTATGTCTTCTGCAAATAATAATCCATACTGCAATGGCAAAATTTTAATCAAACCGAAAAATTGAAAGAGAAGTATATCCAACCTCAAACACTAACATTGTGAAACAGTCCATCAACGATCACAAAGGTATTAACTTTGACAACATATGAATATAAGGCAGGAATGTTTACGATCTTCTACCTTCACTTCATGCCTAGACAGCGATATTAACTCACCACCAACAAAATGTGCATTTTTAAGATGCACAGCCGTCCTAATAGAGTATTTCAAGACTTTAAGTTCATAGAACTAAAGTTCAGCATCCTATTTCAAGCGTTACAATAAGTTGTTATATAGGCCACCTAACAAGTTAAGGCACCTTTCAACAGTGTCCTATAAAAGTCTAATAGGGCAATTTCACTAACATTGTGAAACAGTCCATCAACGATCACAAAGGTATTTGATAAGATATGGATATGAGGCTAGAATGTTTACGATCTTCTACCTTCACTTCATGCCTAGACAGCAATATTACACTCACCACAAACAAAATGTGCCTTTTAAGACACACAGACGTCCTAATAGAGTATTCAAGACTTCAAGTTCATAGAACCAAAGTTGAGTGTCCTATCTCGGACGTTACAATAAGTTGGTATATAGGTCACCTAACAAGTTTAGGCACCTTTCAACAGTGTCCTACAAAAAGCTAATAGGGCAATTTACTTCTTATGTCATATTAGTTTCCCCAATTTCATCCATATAATTTGTCAAGTTGCTTTACTTTGTCCTATAAACTTATTGTAACACCTTTAGATAGAGCACACAGTTTCTGGTCCTATGAACTTAAAGTGTAGTTAAGTACTATGTTAGGACGCCCAAGGATGGTGGTTCATCCTATAAGACCCATTTTGTTGTAATGGATTGAACTCTCCAATGCAGATTACACCACCAAGAGAAGTAGCATACCTACTACGCTGCTCTGCTGATGTGCTCATTTGCATCGTCTCCCCAGTAACAAGATGCTCTACTGCTGTTGCTATTAGTGATACAACCTGCAACCAACAGTGGAATACAATGAACATTTGTAAACAACCATGTTAGAAGATGCAAGGAAGTCGCATGCATAAAGACATAAATAAATGGATACCTCTGTGTTTTTTAAAGAGGCAAGTGTGATACAAGCTCTAGAAAGCAAGAAATCTCCAGCCAATACTGCAAGCTGCATCATGAAAAGAGCAGTAGTATTTTTGTGGTAATGAAGGCAGTCTGGTTAATATGCATCATTAATTGCTCATGCAAATATTCCCATACTGAGTGAAATACTACTACACGCAACATTTTCTTCTGAGAATAGCCAATTGTGAATATGTAGATGCATCACATGATATGATATCAACCCAAACATCAAAACTTCAAGGTCAGGCATGGAGTTCAAGTCTTACAAGAGAGAAGTGGGTAGAGTATACTAGTTGGTGTGAGGAAAAAGTAAATGCATCAAAGTTAAACCATGCCGCTAAACAATCCAAGCTGCCTCATTTAGTTGAACCAAAAACCAAAGTACATTATTAGTGAACTCTATTAAGTCGTCAACTGTTAGACATGGTGTCACGCTTTCCAGGCACAATCACAGGAATAATTAGACACAAGATATGGCAACCATATTACGGTAATATAGGAAGTATATTACTAACATAATAGAATTAGTCCATAATAAGGAGCTGGGAAAAGAATGTATGTTGAATTTGATAATAAACGATAGGAAACCGATTCTTATGGAGTACCTACCTCTAGAGAGTAGGTATATTTTTCGTTCATTTGGTATTTGTGCATATGTATTCAATAGATCTTCTTCTAGTCCCAATCAAATTGGTATCAAAGGCTGCTTCTGGGTCATGGCAGCCTAGAAGGATGAAGAATTCGAAAAACTAGAGATAAGAGGATGAAGAAGTCCGGTCAACCATGGTGGAGAAAGTTCAGGGATGAAAAAAAAGGTTGAAGCTGGATTTTTGTCCATGAAGTTGATGCTGAATATATAGGAGACGCATACTACACAAAGGACACCACCTGCAACAATGATGGATGAAGGGGAAACCGGTGAGAAAAGCAAAACCTGAGAGAAAGGGAAGGGAGTGGGAATGGAAAGCGAAGGGGGAGCGAAGCCGGGGCCAAGTAATGCCCTAGACGGCGGTAATGCCGACAGCCAACCTAGACAATGATTGGGAGCAGGGACCAGGATATGGGTGATCATGATTTAAGCAAGAGAGAAGGTGGGGCAGCAACAGAGGCCATGGTGGTTTTCAGCGAACGGCACTAGGGGCACATGGGGAGATAACATGGAGAAACAAAGCCGAAGACTTGGCAAGGATGACATGTTTCAAGGGGTCCACAAGTTAAGTGAGTAAAAGACTACAATTTTGACCCTCATGACGAGAAGATATACCAGAGGAGAATTTGGAACAGACACAATTACAAAAGGGGAATTAAGTAGATTTACAAGTAATTCCAGTACTCATCACTGGCAAGCTATAAGGCGGGTGCTAAAATATTTAAGGAAAACCAAGGACTATGGTTTGTCATATATGGGATTTCCTTCGATTATTTATGGGTACTCTGATGCAAGTTGGATTACCAATTTTGAAGATCACTCATCCACAAATGAATGGGTGTTCCTACTTGGAGGAGGAGGAGGAATTTCATGGGCCTCTAAAAAGCAAACTTGCATCACAAATTCAACAATGGAATCTGAATTTGTAGTTCTATTTGCTGCTGGGAAAGAGGAAGAATGGCTAAGAAATCTTATCTATGAGATTCCTTTGTGGTCAAAACCAATCCCACCCATTTCTATACACTGTGATAGTGTTGCAACTTTGGCAAAAGCATTTAGTCAAGTGTATAATGGAAATTCGCAACATTTGGGTGTTAGACATAGTATGGTACGTGACCTGATCACTCATGGGATTATCTCTGTTGCATTTGTTCGATCATAACAAAATCTAGTTGATCACTTGACTAAAGGATTAGCTAGGGACTTGGTAAATAAGTCAGCTATAGGGATGGGTTTAAGGCCCGTTTGATATCTCTAAGGTGAGATACCCAATTCCCTTCTAATACAATATTAGGAGTTAAATTCAATGTGGAAAACTTACTTTTGGAGATTGAAGCACATCGTCAACATCATCCCAAGGTATGTGCTTAGTCCTGCAGACTAGAGTTAAGTTGAATATATTTCTTAATGGTTCTTTTGAAAAAGTGCATTTGCAGGTGCATGAAGTAAAAGGGCTATCTATGTGAGTGTGAAGTGTCGCCGCTTCCGAAAGCTTGGGCTTGACTTTTTATGCACTCATGAATGGATAGGACACATGGCTTAATAATAGTGTCAAGCATAAACACTAGATTTTGTGTATTAACTTATGTGTATAATATCTTCAATTACTCAAATAAGTTGATGAGTTCAATCCTTGGGACACCCAGATTCTCGAGTATTTGGAACGTATATTATACTAATGTGGAAATTCAATCTTCTAGATATTTTCATTTATGCATGAGTTTGATTCTATGTTTGAACTTTTAGTTAACAAAAGATTACACTAAAATGGGGGAGGAATGTTGGTGATTTTAGTGTCATCTAGCCATTTGGTGTAGTCAAGATTAATGTAAGACAAAATGAGTTTTGTATTGGCTACAACTCGAGTTCGGAGGTGTGGAGCGCACACTCGGATAAGCTAATATGAACTCGAGAATACAGGGTCAAGGGAATGTTGAACCATTGCATTATTTATTTCCAAGTGAAATGAATCGTCACATCTTTTCCTAACAGATGCGACTTTTCCCAACAAATGCAACATTTCCCTCTTTAATTAACTAACACTTTTTTAGTTAATTAACCGAAATAACTACCAATTTTAGTTAATTAACTGAATTAACTATCACCTTTTGGTTAGTTAACCGAATTAAATAACACCTTTCTGAAAAAGGTGTGTCTTTTGGTATTCTTACAAACGATGTTCCATATTTGCTAAAGACATACGAAAAACATACACTGGTTTTTCTCTGTCGAATTTGCCTCTACGAACATAATCTATATCAAGGTATTCTGTGTTTTACTAATCTTGGATTTGTCTGAAATCCGGATTGAATTATTGGATTATCCCAAATCTGAATTCGTGTAACCCTAGGTTATAGGGTCGAATTACAGATTCTAGAAAGTGTTCCACACACAATCCAACTAATTATCCAAGTTTATTGATATTTTGAATCCCTAGAACTCTAACAAAAGCTAAACAATTTTTTTAAAGAACCCTCGGAAAGCCCTCGGTAATATGAACCATCAGAAATCCATTGGTAATTGGCCCTGTCGAAAAGTCGTCGACAAAAAGCTGTCGATAAATTGTCAGTAGAATTTACCACCCACTTTTAACAATTTTTTTCCGCCGGAAAGTCATCGATAAATGTAAGAATTTATTTTGTTTAGAAAATTAATAATAATGATTGGATATTATAATAAAAATGGAAAAAGGAAGGGTAAAAATGGATTTAGGATGAGTAGGGCTGTAAACGAACTGAACGAACACGAACGGAGGCTTGTTCATGTTCGTTCGTTTAACTTAACCGAACAAACGAACGAACACGAACGGTAAACGAACGAAAATCTTTGTGTTCGTGTTCGTTCGTTTATAAATCAGGTATATTCGTGTTCGTTTATGTTCGTTCGTTAACATACTAAACAAACGTAAACGAACGAACATAAACGAACGGACTAAACGAACATAAATAAATATTATTTGAATTCAAAGTATATAAACAAAAGATTATATATCTATACTATCTTATAAAGCATTTGGCTAAAACTCTTAAAAACTCTTAAACCCGTTCATCCCTATCCGATTTCATC
>NW_020203275.1:2150-4773 GCF_001531365.2 Cynara cardunculus var. scolymus | reverse complement strand
AACAAATACAAGACCTTGACTACTTGTATGCATCAAATGCTAATTTTTCTAACTTTGTTTCTGTGAAGCTTTCTGGCAAACACAACTATCATCGTTGGGAGACACAGATGCTTTGCCTCATGGAGACTCACTACATGCGTGGCCTCGTCGATGATGCATTTGTCCATGGCCCGAGAGCTTCGAGCGAGAAGATCAGGAAACAATACGACAATCTTCTCAAAGGTTGGATTTTTGGTTCAGTTAGCGAAGGTGTGCTTGACACCGTGGTCGATCGCAGTTCCGCGAAAGAAGTTTGGGACACACTGAAATCTTTGTATAAACTTCGTTCAGCCGAAGATGTTGAGCCAACAATGAGTTCTCAACAAGGTATGCCTTGTTTAATTATCCAAAAAGTACTCAACATGTGCTTCATTAATTATACAAAACCTAGTTTTCTTATATATATATATATACATGTTGTAGGTCCAGAAGAGATAGAAACAGAAAGCGAAGACTCGATTTCAGAAGACATAGAAGCTGACCCATTTTCATTAGAAGCAGAAAGAAGGCATGCGAAAGCAAGGGACAAACTCGGATTGATGTTGTATAAGGATACATCGGAATGGAGTTGGCGGGAAATAATAAAGATATTGGAAGGTGATAAGGATGTATTGAAAGATGAATTATGGGATAACGGGAACACACTGCTTCACATGGTGGTTGAAAAGGGTCAAAACGCGTACGATATAGTCGAAAAGTTGTTACTGTTTATAAGAAAAAAGAAAGAAGAAAAAGAAATACTTGAACACAAAAATGCAGATGGAAGCACGGCCCTACACGTTGCCGTAAGTGTTGGTAACAAACATGCAATGAAGCTGTTGGTTGATCAGCACAAGGACCTACTGACAATTAGAGACAAAAAAGACCAAGACCCATTGATTAAAGCTTTTAACAATATGCAATTTGATACCTTTGTATATTTGTTCAAAGTCGCCGTTGGTAATGACAAAGCCAAGCAGCTGGTCATTTCTCAAGGCTCCAAAAAGGGAGCCAGCCTTGTTGTCAATGCCATTACTGCAAAACAATACAGTGAGTGAGTGAGTGCATATATATATATATATAGCAAAAATATCCCATAATTTATATATTTATTATAACCCCCAGAGACATATACAGATTCACACTCCTTTGCAGGTACAGCACATGAGTTAATCAGGACGTTTCCTAAATTCTCTACGGAAAGTGATCGAGTCTTGATGGCTATAGCTAGGACCTTCCCCAATGAACTAAACTACTGGGAAACACTTGTCTATCCCACACTTACCTATCTGGACGGTAAGTTTCTAATTAATCCCCGATCGATAAATAATAATGTATTCAGATATTTTATTTCTTAATCGGTTTTACGGGTGTTTTTTTTCTCTTTAAGCTTTTGATGATATATTCGACCAAGATTTTTTGTCGTTTCAATCAAGTCTGTGGTGGCGGTGGTGGCGGTGGTGGCAGAGGAGCGGGTGGGTATTGGGGAGCCATCGCCACCTCTTTTTAAGAGGTAAACAGCAGCCTAACTATGTCAAATGCATTTGATGCCTGGTTGAGTTGGATGTTGAAAGATTTATGCATGCATGCATGGGTGGTCTTAAAAGAACCTAATGTTTTATGCATTTGATTGTGCATGCGCATGCAGTTCCGGTGTTTACATTTTTTTTKGTGCGTGGATTGATAAGATCTCTAGTGTGGATGGTTTTTCTCCCACTTCGTCTGCTTTATTTGCTTTTGTGGAAAGCTTTAGCAACGCTAGGTAAGAACATATGGAGTGAGTTCCGATCCTTCATTGTGGAATTAACAAAATCTTGATGATTGTTTTTGACTTATAATTTTGTAACTTGTAGTTCCACCCATTAAGCATATCGAGAAGAAAATTAAGGTATCGAAAGAAGCTAAAAGGGTTCTACAATTGGTATGTTACAAAATACACATGTTGACGTTACTTGGTACTCCTCATCCGTATTACGACAAACCAATTCTTGAGGCAGCAATTAAAAATGCTGATAACGTTTTTACATGTATTTTAATTTATTCGCCTGAAGCAATTAAGAGTAGACATGAAAATGGGTATGACATTTTTCAATTAGCAGTAATACATCGTTCAGACAAAATCTACAATCGCCTCTATCTAATTGGTGAGGACAAGAATCGCTATAGAACCATCAAAGATTCTTCAGAAAACAATATGTTGCACTTGGCTGGAAGATCGGCACCTTCACAAGTACTCAAACGTAGAACAGGTGCAGCATTGCAACTACAAAGGGAGCTTCAATGGTTTGAGGTACATATATTAAATCCAAGTATGAATCATGATTTGTTAAGTAGTGGCCTAAAGATAAATGATCATATAGGAGCTGAAGAACTTCATGCATCCATCAGCCATCACYGAAGAAAACAGTTTTGGAGAGACACCTCATCAGGTGTTTACTAGGGAACATGAGAACTTGGTGAAGGAGGGAGAAAAGTGGATGAAAACCACAGCAGAATCATGCAGTATCAGTGCTGCACTAATTACCACCATCGTATTCACAGCAGCAATTACTGTACCGGGTGGAAGCGATCAACAAACAGGCATCCCCATGTTTAGAAAAGACAT
>NW_020203275.1:0-2015 GCF_001531365.2 Cynara cardunculus var. scolymus | reverse complement strand
TTGTCGATCCTCACTGCACGTTTTGCTGAGAATGATTTTTTGGTTAGCTTACCGAAACGATTAATTATTGGCCTTTGCACATTGTTGCTCTCTATAACTTCCATGATGGTAGCCTTCGGTGCGACCTTGTACCTTCTCTTTTGTCGTGAAAACCCATGGATGCTTGGTCCAATATGTGGATTGTCTTGCCTCCCCATTCTGTTTTTTGTTACTCTACAATTCCCACTCATAGCTGATCTATATAGATCGACTTATGTACCGATCTTTCACAAAAGGTCGGCTTGATCCACTTGACGTAGAAGGGTGTTTCGTTATGTGAAATTAGTATGTTGTTATTGGTTATAAGCCATACATCTTATATAAGCAGTTATGTCTGACAGTTATCTGATACGTCCTTATCGTGTCAATTGTTGTCTTTGAAGGGTTGTGTCGGTTTGTTTTTCTGTTTATTGTAGTTGTGTCCCCTCTTCTACGAATGTAAAAGATATCAGTTTGAATAAGATATTCTGGTGACAATTTGTATTTTACAAGTTGATATGTCCTAATTCTTGATCATGTATTCATCGACTCGAGTGGCCGATGTTGCTGCTTAGGTTCATCTAGTAAACATCATTAAAGGCATAGAAGATGTAAGATTTTTTACCTTTTAAAGTTTGCAAGAATTCCAAACTTTGACACTATGAAATCAATTGTGTTTACCCAAGTATAACTATTAGCGATTTTCTTGGCCAGTAATCATTTATTGAACAAATGAACACTCAGATCCAAACATTGGGATGTGTCGTATTCTACTGAAACAAAATCTTCCATCTATATTGATCGATCTTCTTCAGACTATGGCCAACTTCATCTCCGTCTTCATTTTGTTCTATTAATAACTCTGTGCGTCAATTCTACAAGCTCCCGCCTTGATCTTTGAACATCCTCATCATCGTTTTCCGGCAGCGAATCAATTGCAGCCGATGCAAGGCTTGCATGCTTTGCTGCTAGTTCCCTTGTTCTTTGTATTCCATGACTTTTACCAAGATACTCAAGAGCCTGTATCAATTACCCAAAATCAATCACGAATATTACTTGTTGACTGTYGAGATTGAGAATCAAATGTTGGCATTCTTATATCTATACCTATGCTCAACCCTTATACTAGTCCCGTGAAAATTGCAAAGTTCGACTTGGTAACCAWAATATCCAACAAAATAAAGAAATCTTGCAAACCCAAATCAATATCATCAATTTCTTTGTGATGATGGAGAACTCTCCAAGAAAGGAAATGTTTGCAATTTTCATATGACTTCTCAAAAAGGGTTATTTTTCAACTAGAAATACATTACATATTCGGGTTTGGGGCATACAGTTTATGCAGTATTATCAACTGTATATATATGACCAGCAATCGTATGCTATGCATAGTGACAGAGACTTACAAGATCCACATTGGCAGGGTCGTCTAATCCCTGATCAACAACTGAGCGTAGTTCTGGGAACTCCTCCATTGCATATAATATTGGAGCTGTGACAATTCCCTGSAAAAATGAGCTATCAGAACATAAAAYAATCTGCAGCAAATGCCATAGTTCTGTAAAAGGAAAAAGAAACAATCTAAATTGGTAATAATAGTGTTCCTGACTGTTAAGCAACTTTTGCTTTATTTGCCCAAAGGAATGTATCATGCCTCTAAAACATAAAAAGAATATGCCAACAAAGTGAGTTGATTACATGGCGAATATCAGATAATGAGCCCTTCCCAACTAATTAATAATAATGATTGGATATTATAATAAAAATGGATTTAGGATGAGGATGAGGATGAGAAGGAAAGAATTGGGAAAAGCAAAAGCAAAAGAAAAACATAGGAGACAAGCAAAGGAAAAATGCTGAAATGCATCAACCATATAATTCATTCTTCTACCTGCGCATTCCCATCATCATCCATCCATCCATCCATACTGCATTCAAAATGGCTGCCTCATCATCACAACAAATACAAGACCTTGACTACTTGTATGCATCAAATG
>NW_020203274.1:18142-20642 GCF_001531365.2 Cynara cardunculus var. scolymus | reverse complement strand
GAAGTATTAACCGGACTTGTAATCCGGACAAGGGAGTTGGTTTATTTTCAAAGTGTTTTGTCCGGACTTCTAATCCGGACAAGTTTGACCGGACTTCATATCCGGAGGAAAAGAGTTTGTGTTTAGGCTCAAATGAAAAATCTGTGTAGTGTAGAAAGATAAAGCAACTAATGCTTCTGTTTAGGCTCAAAGAGATAAACCGTGTGGACTATACAAATTTATCAGACTCAATTAGTGATCAAAAAGACTTGAAGGGGGGACATATATCCTTCTGATTCAATATCAACTTTCTCCGAATGAGAAATTGATAGATGTTGAGCTACGTTCCCCAACTTTCTCCGAATGAGAAATTGATAGATGTTTGGGCTAATATTGTGGCGGGGAGATGGGTGAGGGTGGTTTGGATGGTGGTCATTTGGTGGGTAAGGATGGCAAGGGTTTCATCGATAGATGAAGTAGATGGATGTGGAGCTTGTTGAGGGATTTAGGAGAGGCTGGAGGTGGGTAGGGTGTGAAGGTTTTAGAGGATGGTTTGTAGTTGGGTGATGATGTAGGTAAGGTTCTCATCGGCCTCAGTTGCCTCGGCTGTGAGGGTGGCGATGGATTGGATTAGGATTTGGTTTCATTGGGTGGCAAGGGAGGATGTGGTGTTGTGGTGTTGGGTGATGGTTTGTTGGAGCATTTGGAGACGTGTGGTATTGTCTCGGGTTTGGGTTTCAATTTGGGAGAGGTGGCGCTGTAGGATTGCAAGGGATTGTTGAAGGTCAGAGGTATCAGTGTAGGGTGGGTTGTCAGCAATCCCTTGAATGATGAGTTTAAGGTCTTCCAAGGACCGCATCACTGAATCGACAAAGGCTTGGAACTCGGACTTTGTGACCAGGTCTGCAATTGGGGTAACCCCTGCAGCAACGGATGCTGCAGGTTGGGCCTCTGCTCCGGAGGCGCTTTCTTGGCCTTGTGAGAATGTGGGCCTAGAAGGACTTCCATCATGTCCTTGATAGCCCTCAAGAGAGGAGTTATCTCGTGATGTTGCGACATCAGCTTCCTCTTCCTCAGCTTCAGAGGCCGGGTAAGTGAAGTGAATGTGTGTCCCCTTCGGTAGATCAAATATCGAAGGGGGATGTGCATGAAGGGAAGATCGCTCTGAACGATCTTAGGGAATATCAAAGTCAGAAGCAACACATGTTTCTGTGTGTGTGATTGGTTGTGTCGAGCCCTAAGGCGAAGGGGCTCTTATATCTTCATCACCTCTCTGTTAGGAGAGGGGTGATGGAAAATGGTGTTCCCGGCTAATTCATCTCCAGAGGCCCGAAGAATGGCCTCTGGATGGCTGGCTGGGGTTGGGATTGGACTGGGTCGTCCTTGTTCAATACCCTTGTGGCTTTGATTGCCAGGGGTAGATGATGTGGTCGCCATTTGGGTAGTGGGTGGAGGAATTGTATGAGTAGGGCTGGGGGAGGCACGATGAGTAGCATCATCATCATCATCTTCATCATCCGATGAAGATGTCTCATGTGCTCCCTCGCTTGGTGGGGAGGACGGCTCTAATCGCTCTGGGGTAGCTGCCCTTGGTTCCTGGGACAACATAGAGCGTTCATAGGCTTGGCGTATCTCAGATGTCGATGGAATGACATTGAGCATAGCCCTAGAGAGTGGGCGGTTGATGGTGTAACCCTCCTTTGAGAGGGTTGGTTGATGGTGTAACCCTCCTTCGAGAGGGTTGGTCGATGGTCGTGTATCTTGTAGACTGGAGTGAAGGGCACCTCAGCTGGTAGTCCATGCTTCCTTATTGCGTCTCCAATGAAAAGGGCGAGGAAACATGGGAAAAGAACCGCAGATAGAGGCTTGCCAACGGCTTGGAATTTGCATTTCTTGATGATAAGTATCAATTTATTTGATACTTTTGCACTATTTCTTCACTTTATTTACCTATTTTATTTTCCCAAATTCCACAAATTGAGTCTTTTCGGTTTGTTTTTCTATTTTTATATTGGAGCTAAAGTGATATGATAAACATGTTTACATCATGGACGTGTGTTAATTTTTGGGCGAAATAGCCATGTTTCTAGGTACGTGGCTAAAGCATGCTTCAGCACTCGCTGCAGGACGATCCAGGGGCATTTTCGAAATAGTACGGGAATCTTTTGGGGTCACTTTTTCCATTTTTGGCAGCCCATCTCCTGCAGCTTTTGAGATCTCAAAGGACAAATTAAAGATCTGATTTTTGACATCTTCTAGGTAGTTTAGGCCTTGTCCATGGTTTTGTTCAAAAAGGTGGGTAAAGGTCTTTACCCATTGGATATTACCCTCCCTTCCTCCACTATATAAAGGGGGGAGGTCTAGCTTTAGAAATATGCATTTTGTAAGCAACAATCCTAGTAAACACTTGAAGTAGTTTGAAAGTTCTCTTAGTTTAAAGTTTTATTTGCAACTATTTCTCTTTTCTTCCTTATAATTCCTTTTACGTTTATTTCTTTTGTCATCTTTTATTATCTTAATG
>NW_020203274.1:11762-17902 GCF_001531365.2 Cynara cardunculus var. scolymus | reverse complement strand
AAATTATAAGTCTTTACAACTACGTCATTCAAGTTTTTATTGTCAAAACATCATCCATGGACAAGTTGATCACTTGTTTAAGAGTGTTAAAGTGTATTGGATTTAGAGATAAACCAACAAGCACACGTCAACTTGAATGATATGGTAGTTGGCTCGAGAGAGTTACTTAGAATCGAGGAGACTCGTTTTCTCTCCATTTAGCTTATAAAAGGAATAGTTTGAGCGAATGTCGGGACTCCAGCCTTGCATAGAGATATGAGGGTTGGATCTATGACTGTGTGCCATTCTACATCTCGAGAGAGTACCTTAAAGAAGATATTAGTTATAAAGATAAGTGATTTATAAAGCATGCTATAGAACCATGCCGTAGCATGCTGTCTACTTTTAGATCGGTTTAACATCTTAACGAATCCCTACACCCCAAGCTCTTTTCTAAAACTTGTTCATAGCAATAGTGTTTAATCAACTCACCACAATTATTTCCTCGAATTCACCATCTGAAATATTATCTTTATTTTTACTATTAAAACGAACTTTTATTCCTTTTTCCCGTGGACGATACTCGGTATTTTTACCACTYTATTACTTGTAAAAGACGATAATGGGTTGATAAATGTATACTTGCACTAGTCTTCATTTGTTAGCAGTCTGAGAGATTTATTCTATATAAATCGCGTAACAAGTTTGTGGCGCCGCTGCCGGGGAATAGGCAAAAGTTTTTCTTTTAGTAAATCTAAAGACTTGATTTTTGGGTGTGGTGTATGCCAAGGCTACCACACGGGTAGATTTTTGAATTGGATCCAGATATCGGGCGAACTTTCAGACAAAGACGAAGAGCACAAAGAGTATTATCATCTACTCTCACCTCTTCCAATATGGCTGATAATCCACTTCAACCAACTCCCCCACCATTGAATGACGCTGAAAAAATAATCAGACTGGCAAACTCAAAAGACGGAGGAATTATGAACTATGCCATTCCTGTTTTTGATCAGTTAAATTCAGGAATAATTAGACCAGAAATGGAAGCCCTCCATTTTGAGTTAAAACCAGTGATGTTTAATATGTTGCAAACCAACGGTCAGTTCAGTGGTTTGCCATCTGAAGATCCACACTCGCACTTAAAATCATTCATGGAAATAACTGACACTTTCCTTATCCCGGGAGTATCTAACGATGCTCTGAGATTCACATTGTTTCCTTTTTCTTTAAGGGATAGGGCAAAGTCTTGGTTTAACTCCTTGCAACCAGGATCTGTGGATTCTTGGAATAGTATGGCAGAAAAGTTTTTTAAAAAATATTTTCCTCCAACTCGGAATGCTAAGTCCAGAAACGAAATTTGTCTTTTTAAACAAATGGACGATGAGGCAGTTTCCGATACTTGGGAAAGGTACAAGGAGTTATTATGAAAATGCCCTCACCATGGCATCCCATACTGTATACAGCTCGAGACATTTTACAATGGGTTAAATCTCACTGCAAAACAAATGCTCGATGCTACATCAGGTGGAGCTTTCACAGCTAGTACCTATAATGATGGATATGATATCCTTGAAAAGATTTCAAATAATAATGGACATTGGGCCGACCCACGTGCACTAGTACCACGCAAAACAGCAGGAGTTCATGACGTAGATGCTTTTACAGCATTAACGGCTCAGATGACTGCAATGACCAATTTGATAAAAAATTTAACAAATGGTCAAGCAGCACAAACCATAGTCACCGCGCATGCTCCAACTGTTGAGTCAGTACAGTGTGTATTGTGGTGGAGGACATCCCTTTGAACATTGTCCATCCAACTCCGAATCAGTCAATTATGTTGGGAATCAAAATAGACTAGGACCATTTTCTCAAACGTACAATCCTGGGTGGAGACAACACCCAAATTTTTCATGGCACAATCCTACTCTAAACCCACCAATGAACAAACCCCAAGGGACTTCACAATTCCAACCACATCAGTCTCAACAACATCATCAGAGTCAAGCCCCAACCCATCACCAAAATACCTTTCATCAACAAGCAAATCATTCATCTTTCCAAAACAAGTCTAACCAACAAGCCGAATCTTCTACTTCTTTGGAAGCAACTCTGAAAGGATTCATAAACCAAACCAACACAACCATGAACCATCAGAACACTGCCATAAGATCTYTRSAAACACAGATTAGTCAACTTGCACTTGAGGTAAGAAAAAGACATCCAGGTACTCTTCCTAGTGATACAGAGATTCCAAGACCAATGATGAGAGAGCATGTAAAGGTAGTGACTTTAAGGAGTGGAAAGAACCTCATAGAGAGTGAACCTATCAAAAAAAAATTAAACCCAAGGACTCAAATAAGAGGGATGTCACAACATCTAGTTCAGATATTGTCACAACCACCTTGAAAGATAAGGGAAAATCAATAGAAATAGGACCACTTCCTAAGAAAGCAGACTTCCCCTTGTTATTTTCAAATGAAGGCAAAAAGAAGGTATCATTTCATAATGATATTGGAACATCTTCTTCTGAAAGTAACAAGAATGTTGAGTCACATGTCCCTCATGAAGAACCTATCATCATCCAGGAACCTCCTAGTCAGTCCTCTAAAAAACCAGTCATAGCCCCTATTCCTCCTTATATACCTTTTCCACAAAGGTTGAGGACTCAGAAAGAGGAGTTGCAATTCAAAAAGTTCTTTGACGTGTTCAAACAGCTACATATCAACATCCTGTTGGTTGAAGCTATTGAAAAAATGCCAAGTTATGCAAAGTTCCTCAAGGACATTTTGAGCAAGAAGAAAAAACTGAACGAATTTGAGACTGTGGCACTAACACAAGGTTGTAGCGCCCTCCTTTCAAATAAAATTCCCCCTAAACTCAAAGATCCTGGGAGTTTCACAATTCCCTGTTCAATAGGCGGGAAAGAAATTGGAAAGGCTTTATGTGATTTAGGTGCCAGTATTAACCTCATGCCCTTGTCAGTATTTAATACCTTAGGCATAGGTGAGGCTAGACCAACCACAGTTACCCTACAGTTAGGAGACAAATCCATAGCTCACCCAAAAAGGAAAAATTGAGGATGTATTAGTCCAAATGGATAAATTCATTTTTCCCGCTGATTTCATCATTCTTGATTTTGAGGCTGACAAAGAGATTCCAATCATCCTAGGAAGACCATTCTTAGCAACCGGTAGGACTTTAATTGATGTTCAGAAAGGAGAATTGACTATAAGAGTGATTGATCAGGATGTCACTTTTAATGTTTTCACATCCATGAAATAACCTGATGAAAAAGATGAGTGTTCTAACTTGAATGTCATTGAGTCCTTGTGCCACAAAGGAGTTAAATCTATGTTAGACTTAAGCAAGACTGAAGTTGTTGAGGAGATAAAACATGGAGAGGAAAGTGAGATCACCCTATTGCAAGACACCATTGCTTTTGAGCTATTGGAAAGTGAGAGTGGAAAAACCCATGCCACATCTATTGAGTCACCACCAGGGTTCTTACACCCTTCCCAATAATCCATCCCTCCCACTTCACAACCAGCCACCTCCACCTCACCAAATCTAGCCAATTTACCCTCATGGTTGCTAAGATCAATCCTACCTTGCCCCACCCCTCTTAGAACCATTAGACCCATCCAACAACGAGTACCCTTAACTCAACCAGCCCCTCTACCTGTTGTCTCAACCCAAACAGTCCCTAAACCTACTGTTTTGACTCAACCAGCCCTCATGTCTATTGTTATACCTATCCAAGCAGCCCCTACTCATACTACTACACCACCACCCCCTCTATTCCCACTAAACCAAAACCAAATGCCCGTCGTCCAACCACTCAATCAATTGAGTGTCACGTCACTATGCCCATGACAGATTTGATTGCACCTCTAGTGTGTGAATATCGCAGGTTGTTACATAACCACATTGACGAGGACTTGAAGATGGTACTGACTATTGTAGCGGAAGAGGGAGCCACATGGAAGGCTCCACAAAAGCGCAGTCCATTCAAGTTTCAAACCAACCTTCTAAAGAAGAATGCGACCATGTGGAATCATTTTATGAGATATTCATTTCACCCCACTACACACGACTCGAGCACATCATTGGACCGTACGCTTTTACTTTACTGTATTCTTGCAGGTAAAGTAGTTGATGTTGGGGCAGTCATTTCAGATGCTATTCAAGGATGTACTAGGAAAACCTACCGGACGGATATACTTCCCGGCTTTGATCCACGGCTTAATGAAGAAGGCAAAAGTCCCAATACCACCCGGTGAGGCACTTACCACCAATGCACTACCAATCGAGTGCAAAACAGTTGATCGGATTTGCAAGACCCCGCGAAGTGATCCCGCACAGCCCCCACTTGCTCCGGACAGCAGCCCCATGGAGACCGATTTGATGCTTGAAGTTCGTAGATTGAAGGAGAAAGTCGTCGAGCTAGAGACCACCTTGGAAAGAAGTGCCCAGACACACCACACCACCATGGAAAAAGCACTGAAAGCCCATGAAGAGACGCTACTGAAGAAGATGGAGGAGCGAGATGCACGACTCATGACTGAGTTGAAGGACATGCTCGCCGGGATATCCCGACTCCCCGCCGATCATTGAGGACACATACTCCACACAAGTAAGCATGTTTATCTATCATTCCTTTTAGTTCTAGTTTTCTTTTTCCTTTATTTATTTTTCCTTTTTTTCCACGCGTCAGGGAATTGTCCGTGTCAGTCCTTTTTATTATTAGATTTTATTTTTAGATGGAACTTTATGGCATACACTTCACCACCACCGACTTGTGTTTATAGCTTGAGTAATTAAAAGTGAAGTAAGTTTGCGTACTAGTTTACATTGCAATACTAGAACTAGCCAACTCTTTTCCAGGACGGAACTTGATTTAAATTGCCACTACTTGGGATATTATCTAGGCCATCTCTTCTCCATAACCGGGAAAAGCCTGATACACTCCCCTTGCACGCCATTGAGCCACATATATAAATCACAATGGGGACATTGTTGTCTCTTAGTTGGGGGGAATTTTGACAAGAAAAAGATAGCAAAGCTCTTACAAAAAGAAAAAATATATATATAGGAAAAAAATGCTTAAAAAAGCATTGAAAAAAAATATATATGCAAAAGTACAAAAAAAAATGGCTACAAAAAGCCAAGTAATATTTATGTAAGAAAAAGGCTGAGTTATGAGAGAGAGAGAAAGCCAAAGAGAGAAACCCGACAAGTCCTTTTGATCCTAGTAGGTGACAATGTTTATAAATCAGACGAAGGAAAAGTGAGGCTAGCCTATGGTATATAAATGTGATTAGTACAAAATAACTTCCACTTTGATTTACGAGAAGCTATTTATAACAAGAAAGTGGTAGTCATGAGTATCGGTGTCCATTTTTCCATCTTATTTGAGTCTTTTGTTTGTCTTTTTATGTTGTTTGGGGACAAACAACAATTCTAGTTTGGGGGTGTGATAAGTATCAATTTATTTGATACTTTTGCACTTTTTCTTCACTTTATTTACCCATTTTATTTTCCCAAATTCCACAAATTGAGTCTTTTCGGTTTGTTTTTCTATTTTTATATTGGAGCTAAAGTGATATGATCAACATGTTTACATTATGGATGTGTGTTAATTTTTGGACGAAATAGCCATGTTTCTAAGTACTTGGCTAAAGCATGTTTCAGCACTCGCTGCAGGACGATCCAGGGGCATTCTTGAAAATAGTACGGGAATCTTTTGGGGTCACTTCTTCCCTTTTTGGCAGCCCATCTTCTGCAGCTTTTGAGATCTCAAAGGAGAAATTAAAGATCTGATTTTTGACATCTTCTAGGTAATTTTAGCCTTGCCCATGGTTTTATTCAAAAAGATGGGTAAAGGTCTTTACCCATTGGATATTACCCTCCCTTCCTCCACTATATAAAGGGGGGAGGTCTAGCTTTAGAAGTATGCATTTTGTAAGCACCAATCCTAGTAAACACTTGAAGTAGTTTGAAAGTTCTCTTAGTTTAAAGTTTTATTTGCAACTGTTTCTCTTTTCTTCCTTATAATTCCTCTTACGTTTATTTCTTTTGTCATCTTTTATTATCTTAATGTTTTCCTTATTATGCTTTATTATTTATGCAAGTAATATTAGTAGTTAAAATAGTTT
>NW_020203274.1:4791-11452 GCF_001531365.2 Cynara cardunculus var. scolymus | reverse complement strand
AAATTATAAGTCTTTACAACTACGTCATTCAAGTTTTTATTGTCAAAACATCATCCATGGACAAGTTGATCACTTGTTTAAGAGTGTTAAAGTGTGTTGGATTTACAGATAAACCAACAAGCACACGTCAACTTGAATGATATGGAAGTAGGCTCGAGAGAGTTACTTAGAATCGAGTAGACTCGTTTTCGCTCTATTTAGCTTATAAAAGGAATAGTTTGAGCCAATGTCGGGACTCCAGCCTTGCATAGAGATATGAGGGTGGATCTATGACTGTGTGTCATTCTACATCTCAAGAGAGTACCTTAAAGAAGCTATTAGTTGTAAAGATAAGTGATTTATAAAGCATGTTATAGAACCATGTCGTAGTATGCTGTCTACTTTTAGATCGGTTTAACATCTTAACGAATCCCTACACTCCAAGCTCTTTTCTAAAACTTGTTCACAGCAGTAGTGTTTAATCAGCTCACCACAAATATTTCCTCGAATTCACCATCTGAAATCTTATCTTTATTTTTATTATTAAAACGAACTTTTATTCCTTTTTCCCATGGACGATACTCAGTATTTTTACCACTTTATTATTTGTAAAAGACGATAGTGGGTTGATAAGTGTATACTTGCACTAGTCTCCATTTGTTAGCAGTCTGAGAGATTTATTCTATATAAATCGTGTAACACTTGACCACCGCCGAATGAATCTCATTGCAGATGAGAAAGGCGTAGTCAAGGTTGAGGTTGAAGAACAACCCATACATGATCGTCATGATGTTTATGTTCCCTTGGTCCAATGACCCCAGTTTGCATGTGAGGGCCCTATTGAGGATGGAGAAGAACATGTTCCACATCGGCGGGAGGAACTGTCGTTTGAAGTCGGAGACGTTGCGGAGGTCACGATTGTAACCTAGCATCTTGACAAAATGTAGAATGTCGTCGGTGGTGGGTGGTTCGTCATATTGGGCAATTCCAAGCTCCCGTCGAGTGGTAAAAGCTTTAGCCCGCGAAATCTTAAGCAAGCAGATCATGTCGTTTGGGTATCCATGTCCCCCATTATTCCATGTCTTTCTGGGTCAAACTCACATGTTTTTCAGTAGTGTTGGACGTACTTTAGTTATATCGCTCAACATTAGACTATTAATCGCTCAAGGAATTATGCATGAATCCGTTCAAAGCTGTTTATTAATCCGCTCAAAGCTATGATCTTAATCCGCTCAAAGCTAAATCTTAATCCGGTTAAGTCCGCACAAGACTTAAGCTAAATCGCTCACACACTCTTAATCCGCTCAAGACAAGCTCCAAAATCCGGTCAAGAGGAGTCTTAAATCGCTCACTGCATGGTGTTAAATCGCTCACTGCATGGTGTATGTCGCTCAACACTAGTTCAAAACCGCTCACTGCATGAAGTCGCTCAAAGCAAATTCTAAGTCGCTCAATGCATGAGATAAATCGCTCAATGCATTATCTAAATCGTTCAATGCAGATCCTAAGTCGCTCAAGTCTGCTAACTTTAAATCGTTCAAGCTTGAATCTCCACTCAGCCTAAATCGCTTACTGCTATGGTCACCACATGATCGTAATACGCTCAAGAAGTGATCTAAACCGCTCACCTCTCAATGTAAATCGCTCAAGCTTGAAGTATATACTAAGTATAAATCGCTCACCACAAAGTTTTAATTCGGTCAAGAGGTATGCGAGGAAGAACTAAATCGCACAATGCATGAAATCTTAATCCGGTCAACAAGTTGAGAAGTGTCAAGCAATTTAAGCAAACAAGATCCAATCAAAAAACCATTCAATCTTAGATCAAACCAACAAACAAACACAAAAACTTAAAAAAACTCATACAAATATGGATTAAATTCAAGATTTTATGAGTTTTGACCAAGAACACAAAGTTTTTCAAAAATTACAAATCTCTTCAAATCTTTAATATCGATGATCAAATCACAAAATCGAAAGAATAACAATGATTCATGATGTAAAAACACACACAATGATCATCATTTTAACAATCAAACATCCAAAAATGAAAGAGTTGACAAAAATTTATGAAGAACAAAGATGAACATTCAAGAACAATTATGAGCTTTAAGAACAATATGATGAATCTCTAGAAAAATTGTGCAATTCTTAATGATATCTTCAATCAATTTCTCTGCAAATTTGCTCTGATACCAATTATAAGTCCCAAATATAATCAATCTTCATGTAAAGCTTCAAATAACAATGGCAAAATCATATAACTCTTGTAAGAAGTCTTAAGAGAATAGAGAGAAAGTCAATGCACAATATATGGTCAAACTGATATTACGTAACTGAATATTACAATAAGCTCATACCAAAATTACAAGGAAATCACCCTTTGTATAGGTTCAAACATCTTAGACAAAGTCAAAGTCAAACAATCTAAGAAAAGTCAAACACGATGACTTTTATACAATTATAGACAATTTTAACTTTCAAGACGAATACAATTTAATACTGAATTTTAAACCTAACACCTTTCTTGAGTAAAATCCAGATTGCAAGCCTTAGCTATTGAACTGAATATGATGATTGCTTCAGAAACAGGCTCAAACCACACTTTCACATGTATCCTTCTCGAAGGCAAATCCAAGGATGGCAATTTTCTTATTTTACAAAACGGGTCTTTTGGTAATCATTGATCTTTATGAGCTATTTCCAGTATTCACAGATATAAACCAAGCTTAAAAATGTTTTATAGCTTGAATGATTTACAGGCTTATCTAAACAAAATGATTTATATGCTAAACCACGCTGTCTGGCAGCATTGAGATTCCTCACAACCTTAGCAGAAAGTTATTCCCTAATTACGCGGGCTGTCTTTGTTGTTTCTTTCCTTGAATGCACAAATATAAGCATCTGATGCTTTCCAGCCACACCTATCACCTTCTCGTAACAAATATCATTCATCAATTGAAATCTATGCAGTGGCTTTTTTACTGTAATTCCAATATACTGTTGAGCAAGTGGACAAGACCTGTAACTATTGTCAAAATGAAATATGTTCCTTTGAGGTCTCAATTTGTCTAACAGTCCTTGCCACAATACTCTTCAGAACAGGTCCTCTGTTATCATGCAGTCTTGATAACAAAATACAACTTGGAACATTCAAATCTGGATACTTGATTGATTACCTGCAGTCTTGGCAAAACTCTCAAGAAATCTCAAAGCATTCAAATCTGGATAAACCTCTATATAGAATACAACTTTTGATAAACAGATATCATATTGGAATTCAACATCCTTTGTTTCTCTTTCCAGACTCCATCTCTCCTACCTTACAAAGAGTAACCCACCAACTGGAACACTACTCACTCTTTCATCCTCTCGAACCCACTGTTATGACTACTAGAAACAAATGCAGATCAATGAAAAACTCACTGTTATGACTACTAGAACCCACTGTTATGACTACTAGAACAGGGTCCTTCTCAGGTGGTGCTTCTAGCTCACCAGGTGCAAGATGAGGCCTTAAATTGACCAATATCGAATAGCAAGATATGCTATATACACAAACAGAAACACAGAACAGTCTTGGATTTATTCTTAGAAGAACTTAATCAGTCAACTTTTATGATCTATGAAATCTTAAATCGGACACAACTGTTTGAGCGATGAAACACAGTTCGTGACCAAAGGTCTAAATCGGATGACTTGTTGTCCGATTTACCTTGAATTCAGATGAAAGAACCACCAAAAACTTAATCAGTCGTTCACCCCTATGTACGATTTAGCCTGAGATTTTCTTCGATGAAACCTACAGTCTATGATGAGCGATAAAGATGAAACCTTCGATGTGCGATGATGTAAATCGGATGCTGGTGAGCGATTGAGATGAACTCGCACAAAAAGAACCAGTGAAATCAAAACTGATTACAACAAATCAGTCAAGACAGTAAGTGATTTATTAGAAATCGAACAAGTCTGTGATGAATTGAAATCGAACAAGTCTGTGATGAATTGAAATCGAACAAACCTGTTAAACCCTTTCAGCGACTACCAACCTGTGATGAAAGTCGATTGGATAAGACAACAATTGTGCGGTTAAGTCTAAATTGAATGAAGAGATGTCCGATTTAGTTGAATATCTGTCAATATGGTCTCCGATTTAGGTCAAATCCGATCAAATATATGAGGGATTTACTTGAAGCTCGGACAGAGACTAAGGATTGTGATGAAGATGAAGAAAATAGAACCTGTGATGAACACCCAGACATAATTCTTTGAGCGATTTAGGAGCGATGAGATGGAAATCAAATACAGAAATCTTCCAATAAGGAAACCTGTGCAATTTAGAGAAACTCAAACAAAAATGGTAAGCGATTTGGGTAGAAATCGACTAAAGGATTAAGCTATTTAAGCTTAAATCGATTAAACCGTTGATCGATAAACACCAAATCGGATGCTCAATGTTGAAATGTTGAACGATTTAGACAAAATCCGGTTGACAATGTGACCGATTTATGATTAAACCGGATGAAGCTTCTTGTGATTTAGATGACTGGAGAAACAATGAATGATGAAGACTATGGCAATGAAGATGAATAAAATTGGTTGGGCTAATGTCCGATGAAGGTTAAATCGGATGAGTAAAAAAGAAATGGGCCAAAAAAACTGGTTGGGCTGAGCGATAAAAAAATCATAACACAAAAAAACAACATATTTTAACAAGAAAATGAATCAAAAACACATATTTAAAAAAAATTCAAGAACACGATTTTTTTTAAAACACTCAATCGATTAAATCTTGAAATGCAATGATCAAATCACAAAACTTTGTGTTTAACAAAGATTCACAACACAATTTCGAGCAGATTGATCATTGTTTTAACACGAAAACACAATTTTTTTATAAAAAATCGGATCAAAATAAAGAAAAATTTAAGAACACTTAAGAACAAAATTAAGAATAGAGAAAAAAAATCAAAAATTCTTCAGATTTGATGATTTCTTCCATTGATTTCTTGCACAACTTGCTCCTGATACCAATTGATAGGTCACTATGATCAATCTTCAAAAAAGCTTCAAGGTTTCCATGGCAGATCTGGATATTTCTTCAAGAACATTAAGAGGAGAGTTGAGAGAAAAGTCAAACTTAGTCAAACTTTATTTCTTACGTATGAGATTTTACAATTAGCTCTACCAAGATTTACACAAAGACAAACTATATATAAGGTCAAACATGAGCCTTATAGTCAAAGTCAAACTATCATAAGGAAAGTCAAATACGATGACTTTTACAATTATAGACAAAATTAATCTTTCAAGACGAATACAATTTAACACTGATTTTCAGTCCTAACAGTGCGACAAATTATGTTTATTGCATCAGTGTAGTGCGACAAATGGGTTTATCGTATGTGTTTGATGCGACAAATTGTGTTTATCGCATCTATTGGATGAGACAAAATATGTTATTGTATTTCTTTGATGCGAGGAAATGAGTGATCTTATCCTTGGGATGCAATAAGTTGGTTGTCTCATTTATATAATGCGACAAAATGAGGTTTGATCTGATATATGTATGTTCATGTTATCTTTTCAAATATTGACTTTTCAAAAGTGTTTTGGTTATTTTCACTCTGTAATAGCTATCAATGGATTACTCACTAGACCTTGTGACCTAACTTTCTTTTGTTTTCAAAAATGTACATCACATGTCGGGCACATCCAGAAGGTAAAAGGAAGGAAAAGATGTAAATTGAAGGGTTATAGTTTTACATCTGCTTATTTGATGAACATGAATTTTATGAAAGCTGTGAAATACATGAACTTGTGAAGTTGTATTATTGAAGTCATGTACTTTATTAGAAGAAAAAGTTTGTAGCTACTTTTGCTAGTAGCAATGTGTATGTTTAGGACCAGTGTGTAATATTTGTATTTCATATTGTATGAAATATGTGAGTTTATGCAAATGTGGGATGGGGTGTTACACATATATACATATACATATACGTATACAGGGTTGGGTTCATGTGAGACCAACCTGTTTTTGTGAGACCCATGAGACCACTTTTTTTATACTTGAAACTTTACAGCAAAACATTGTGAAGGTAACCTTCACAGTGTTTTTTGTGAATGTAAAAAAAATTGAACCTTCACAGCAAAAACACTATGAAGGTTACCTTCACAAAGTTTTGCTATGAAGTTTTAAGTGTAAAAAGATGGTCTTACGGCTCTCACGAAAACAGGTTGGTCTCACGTGATCCCAATTCTATATATACATATATATAGACACATATATACATATATACACATATATACATACACACACACAGATATATATATATATATATATATATGATAAGTCCAGAAATCATACAAACATGAAGCAATCTTCAAGAATCATGATGAACATCAAAGATAGAAAGAATATGATCAAAGGATGATTAGATTGAGAGAGAGAGAGAGAGAATTACAACTAATCTTGATAATTCTGCTAATTACAATTACAAGAGAAAAACTATTTATACTAGGAAATTGTAAAGACTAAGCTATTACAAAACAATTACACTAAGGAGAAACTTGAATACAACATTAAGCACTAACTTGAACCCAACATTCTCCCCCTTTGGATTCAAGTTTGGACCCTTGTGAATTTCGTTTTGCGCAGTCCAAGGATTTTCTCTAACCTTCT
>NW_020203274.1:2260-4631 GCF_001531365.2 Cynara cardunculus var. scolymus | reverse complement strand
CCTCGAGCAAATTTATGGCGTTGACCAATAAGTATCTTTCTTTGGAACTCATTCATTCAGATTCAGCAGCCTTTTCGTCCATCACTCTCTTCAAATCAAGTGCCCTCCTTACTAGCTTGATCGTACCGTCAGAATATTTATTCAACTCACTGAACCTCATGAACTTTTTGACTTGAAGTTGCGCAAAGTAGATGACCCCGAACTCTGGATTTTCTAGAACCATGTAAACTGGATAGCCGTCAATGTCTTCTAAATATTGATTTGGTCTTTTGAGATTGATGATGCGTTGATTGTCTTCAAGACCCATTTGTACATCTATGACCATTGACAACTTTACATGACATCGAATGAATCTCTTGATGGCCTCAAGGGCTACTATTTCTCCTTCCTTTCTAATTGTCATGTTCTTGAGTTCAAAGAACATGTATTCAAGATCATCCAAATATAAGTTCGAGAAGTCAGCTTCGCTGAACCTCCAAATCTGGCCATCCTTTCTTGTGACTGTAAAAACAGGATACCAAATTCTCAATAATTTCTGAGCATCTATTTGTTTGATCGTTACAATTCTATGCTTAGTACGTACTTCACTGACTGGTTGGCACTTGGCTTTCAGAAGGTGACGATATTCAATTCGGTACTCTTTTGGCTGCTTGTGGATTCCAAGAACTCTATCACCACTTAGCATTTTTCTGTGACAAATGAATATTCCAAAATAGACGTCTTTTAAGTACGGCTCTCGGATTCTTTCACGATCATAACCAGGAAAGTTTGCTCTGATATGAAAAGGAATATAATTCTTCGTGAAGATTTCGGTAGGATCAACAGTTTCTCTTTGAACACTAACTTCTGGTACATCAGGTAAAGCAGCAGTAGACGATTCTAGAATAGTCTGACGATCGATCACCTTGAATGGGAAAAACATGATCTTCTTCATCTAAATCAGCTTCAAAATCAAAATAAATTCCAGTTGTCTCGTCAATGTTATCAAAATCTTCTCCAAAATCCTGCTCTCCACCCAGAGTAGTAGAGAAAACATTGTTGAATCCTACATTGGCAGACAAGTCCATTAACAACCTTGTTTCTACCGTGGAGTCCGCCGGCTTTTCAACCATTGGCTCGATCCTTAGACTTGTCTCCACATCTTCATCTTCATCTTCAATAACAACAGCCTCAATTATTCTTTCCCGAACTGATTCTGGGGTAGAACCTTCAGCAATTACATCCTGAGCTAATGACTCTTCACCCATCCTTGCACCTTGTTGAGATGTCTCAGCCAATCTCTGTTTTTTTCTCTCCCCCTCATGACTATCAGGATCATCCTGATCGTCATGTCTTCGTTTAAGAGATGTGGCCTGAGACCTGCAAGTTTCTTCAAGTACAGACACCCTTTCAACAAGAGCATCCATTGAGCGTTTCAGATCTTGGGTATGAGATGTGATTAAGTTGCTAACTTTAGAGAAACTAGCTTTAATCACATCTTGAAAAGTCAAAAACTCTGAGGCTCCAATAACAGGGTTAGCATCAATTTGTTGGCGTAAGAGACCAACCAAATCTGCATCTTCAACATATTCACTTTGAGAAGCCATCAATTTTGCATATAAGAGAGATTTCAGCTCGTCCACCAATTGATCTTGTACAGACGGTTCAGGTACAGTTGGTGGTGATGGCACAGACGGTGGCTCTTCTTAGACAACTTCTTTACCCTTCAACAATCTTTTCAAACTAGMAATTTGAGCGTCAAAGTTTTCTTGAACAACCTTTAGGGCGCCGTCCAGATATTCCCTTGACACAAAGTCAGGTAAGGTAACTCCTGATTCACTTAGAATATCATTTGTAACAACAGTTGAAAAAACTGTTGTGCCTACGTTCAATGTTGGCATGATGTTAGCATTGGTAGGACTTCCGACCTGTCCTCGTGGGATGTCAAAAGACATCACTCCGGTCGTTCCGGCAAGTTCACTAAGAACTGCACTTAGAGCAACAGATGCTCCTGACTCATGTGTACCTATGTGTATCGGCCCTAGACTCGAGGTGCACGGAATCGAAGTCGTAGGCTGGGGCAACGGCCTACTTGTTTCAATAACTACATTCACCAAATGAGAAGTAGTTAGCGTATGAGCTATATCCCCATGTGAAATTGAAACAATTGGTTGTTGAGAACCAATTGAGTGGATAGGAGGGGTGTGCAAATGCATAGYTGGGCTAGCTATGTCTGCTTYAATACTAACATTCAACACATGAATGTCAGTAGTAGATGTGGTTGCCCGGCTAAGTGTTTCGGTTTGGGAAGGAGCTTGATCTTCTTTTTCTGCTCCACTCACACCTTCTCCATTTTCTTTTTCTTCCCTTTCTCTCAATCGCTCTTCATTTT
>NW_020203274.1:0-1470 GCF_001531365.2 Cynara cardunculus var. scolymus | reverse complement strand
AATTTGAGGAATGTGCTGCTACAGGTATCTATTCCTTGGGTTTTGGATATTAGGCATCGATTTAGGATCGAAAAAAGCAGATGCCATATTGAAGGTAGAAATCGTCTGTTGAATTGAGTAGGATTATTCAATACAGCAAAATATCCTAGTCTCTTGATATCAATGCATAATTGTTCATCTGAGACAAAATCTTCAAACCCAGTAGAACCAGGAGCAGGAAGACGAAGTATTTTTCTTAATCTTTTTAATGTCAGACGACTGACATATTCGTCTACCTCTCCTTGAAGAAAAATAGTATCTCCGTCCTTTTCAGCTGTAAGTGTACCCCAAAACTGTTGTAGGTACACCATAGGAACTGGTGTATTGGCAGATAAGGCATAAGAAATTGGATGGCCTTTCAGGATTTCTGGTATTATTGGGTGATTTCTGGTATTATTGGGTATTCAGCTGGCATATCAAAAGAGAAGTTATGGTTATTCGGTTTTATTTCAAGGTATTGGATATGAGGATATAGTGTTTCAGAGGTAAAGGGTTGGTTAGGTAAATGAACTGGTATATTGTCAGATCTGACAGAGGGAACATGAGATTCCTCGTCAGACTGATGTCTAGGATCCGCCATTTACCTGTAAAAATTCTAAAATATTAGTACCCATTTTATTCCAGTAAAATTGAATTAAAAAAATTCACACACACACAAAAATTCAAAAAAAAAAAAATTTTAAAAAAAATTATCCTAAAAAATTTAAACTAAAAAATGAAAAAAAAATTGAAAGCAAAACACTTAGAAAAAAAAATCAAACAGATTGTCCGGATTAGAAGTCCGGACAACACACAAACTACTTGGACAACAAAAATATTGTGTCCGGATTAGAAGTCCGGACAACAAGACAAAACCACACAAAAATCCTAAGTCTTAAACCGGACAATCATCAACCGGTTTAAAGGTTGATCGGATTAAAGTTCGATCACCTTATCCGGTGAGACATCCGTTCAAAACACGACACAAATACAACCAAAAAATACGCAAAATAAACAAAAAATTGCTCAAAATACACAATACGCACTCAATCGTAATCTAAAAATATTCAAAATACACCAAGAAACAATGTCAAATCTGAGTTATTATGAGTTATAGGTTCGATTATGAAGATTTGTTCATATAAAGTCATATCAGTCCATAATATCCAAAAATAATCGAAACAATCAACGAATAATGAATAGAAATCAAATGATCGAAACCTTGAATAGATGAGATGGACAGTAGACAAGATTAACAGAGAGTAATCAATGAACCAGATTTGAGCGGAGAGATTGAGCGGAGACGATGATGAACAGTGGAAAAATGTAAAAAGTAAAAATGAAAAATGAGACAGTTATTTATAGTCAAAGGTCAAAAACAGTTCGTATGCTAAACCGCTCAAAGCTTATCCGGATTAGAATAAGTCGGTCAAGAGGTGTCCGGCTTATGGA
>NW_020203273.1:4267-21768 GCF_001531365.2 Cynara cardunculus var. scolymus | reverse complement strand
TGTTCCTTCTCTCTTTTCTCATATACTCTCTCCTTCTGTGAAGTTTCTTCGATTGAAACTTTTAAACTCTTTCCTCTCTCCACCCTTCCTAAACTCTCTGGTAATCAAGGCAAGAGTTTTCATCATCTCCTTCATGGAGACTTCTTCCTCAGAGTTGTCATCACTCTCTGCAATCAATACCTTCTTCTTCTCCTTCTCTTCCTTCTGTGCCTCCTTCCCTTTCCCAGAGCAGCCATCCTCTGCAACTAGAGCCAGAAGGCCACCGCAATTCTTCTTCATCTGCAGAACTTGAGGCTCTTGGCTCTTAAGAGATCCAAACAAGTCTGCTAGAGTCCACATTTCCAGGTCTAGGGTGCCCTTCATGGACATTGTGAGATGCATCCACTCAACCCCAAGGCTTTTCAAGAATAATTTGTTATTTTCCTCTGCCGTTCTCATGACACCATACCTCTTACAGTTGCTGATCAACGTGTTCAGTCTCGAGTATGTGTCCGACAGGGACTCACCGTTTTTTCCCTTGAAGCTGTGATACTCATTAATGCGAATTGATCGATTGTTTTTAAGAGTTTTCTTGCCTCCTTCAATTTGCTTCTCTAGTTCTGCCCAAATGTCCATGGACAGTTGACAATGATCTATGCACTTGAAGATTTCATTAGGTATATCCATAATTAACAATCGTTTGCATTTGTTTCCCAACTCGACCAAAATTTTCTCCTCATCGCTCCAGTTCGCCTCAGAATGTGGTTCATAGTGCTCGGGATGAATACCCTCCAGAAAATTTACCATTCGCACTTTCCATTGAGGGTACTCCTCACGTATGAGCGTGGGAAGTTTAGATTGCGAACCAGTGCTCATAGAAGAAGTATTGGCCAGATTCGCCATTGATAGAAGAAGAAAAGTAGGAACAAGAAGAAACTGATGAAATAGTGAAGAACAGGGTAACCTGATGAAGAAGACTGGTATTCTTCAGCGTATGAAGATTAATACCAAGAACAGAATAAATCAAATCAGAATTTGATTCCCGCTCTGATACCAATTGATAGGATCGATTAACTCAGTTATGGATATTAATCAAATACTCTGGATGATCTTTAAACATTAACAGCGCAGCGGAAACAGTAAGAACAAACAGAGTAAACAATCAATGAAGAACACAGTTGATGAATGATGAACAATGAGAGAGTAGCTTCAAATGATTTTCAATTGATTGAAAATGTTAACAATACAATATGGAAGTGCACCGAATTACAAAGGCCTAAGCTACTATTTATACACGTTCCTAACAGCTTTTCTGACATGACCTAGACGTACAAATTCATCTAAGCTATTCAAATAAAGCAGATTACAAACATAGTCACGTGATAAGCACGAGCAGCTAACTACCCTAAGTAAAACAGTAAAGAAGTTCTTCACAGAAGATAAAACTGCAGACCCTCTGTGAGTCATCCGAGAGGCTCTGCTGGATGTGACTTGAGAGCACTTGATTCCAGAGGATCATCTTCCAGAACCTCTGTGATAGACAACAGAGGTTCTGTCATCTTAGACTTGWACGCTTTGTTTATAGAGGACCAGTTTCCAGAACCTCTGTGATAGACAACAGAGGTTATGTCACTCTTCACTTGCACGATTGTTGTTGGTCCTCTGTGGTCTTCTGTGGCGGAACCTCTTCTGTCAACACTTGCAGTATTTACTTTTTCCATACTTTTACATTAAATGAAATGAGAGCTAACAATTATTCATATAGATTTACCAGAAAAATGAAGGGTTGTGATTTGCGGGGATCGATGGGATCGTTATTCTAGCTTTATCTCAGTTTTAAAGGCTCGAAAGTATGTACAGAAGGGATGTGTTTGTTTTCTTGCATATGCTATAGATATGAGGAAAGAGAAAGAATAGATGAAAGATATTCCAGTTGTCAGGGAATGTTTAGAAGTAATCCCAGAAGATTTGATAAGCTTATCTTCAGATTGAACAATTGAGTTTCAAATAGAACTACTTTCTGGAGCAGCACCTGTTGCACGTACACCATATAGATTGTCTCCTTCTGGATTAAAGGAGTTAATGTCACAATTAAAGGAATTGTTGGATAAAGGTTTTATCCGACCAAGTACTTCCCCATGAGGTGCACCGGTGCTTTTTGTGAAGAAGAAAGATGGATCAATGAGAATGTGCATTGATTACCGAGAACTGAACAATTGACAATCAAAAATAAGTATCCTCTCCCAAGAATTAATGATTTGTTTGATCAATTGGTTAGGGCTACTTATTTTTTGAAGATTGATTTACGGTCAGGTTATCATCAATTTAAAATTCGGAATGAGGATGTGTCGAAAATGGCATTCCATACACGTTATGGTCATTACGAATTTCTGGTTATGCCATTTGGACTCACAAATGCGCTTGCAGCTTTTATGGACATGATGAATAGGGTTTGTCGTCCCTATCTCGATAAATTTGTGATTGTCTTCATTGATGATATTCTAATATATTCTCGATTGGAAGAAGAACATGCTCATCATTTGAGATTACTTCTAGAATTATTGAAACAAGAGAAATTGTATGCCGAGATGTCAAAATGTGAATTTTGGTTGCAAGAAGTTTAGTTTTTGGGGCATGTTATTTTAAAAGAAGGCGTTAAGGTGGATCCTTTGAAAATTGAAGCCATTAAGAGATGGGAAGCCCCAAAGAAAGCATCTGAAATCAGAAGTTTTCTTGGATTGGCTGGATATTATCGTAAGTGTATACAAGATTTATCTTGTATAGCCACTCCATTAACAAAGCTAACTAAAAAGAATGTAAAATATGAGTGGGATGAAGCACAAGCTCAGGCCTTTCAGATGTTAAAAGATAAGTTATGCAGTGCACCAATTCTATCTTTGCCAGATAGAATGGAAGATTTTGTGGTATATAGTGATGAGTCAAAAATGGGTTTGGGTGTTGTACTAATGCAACGTGGAAAGGAAATATCTTATGCTTCTAAACAGTTAAAAGATCATGAAAGGCAGTATCCCACTCACGATATGGAATTGGCGGCAGTAGTGTTTGCTTTGAAAATATTGAGGCACTATTTGTATGGAACGAAATGTCAAATCTTCACAGATCATAAGAGCTTGCAACATCTGTTCCATCAGAAGGATCTGAATATGCATCAGAGAAGATGGTTGATTATGATTGTGAAATCTTGTATCACCCAGGAAAGGCAAACGTAGTGGCCGATGCATTAAGCCGAAAAGAGAAGAGTGGAACTATCAAAGCTATAGCTCTACGAGTAGAGTTATTACCAAGTATTCAAGAAGAATTATGGGAATTTCAACATGAGGCCATGAAGGAAGACAAGATTAAACAGGAAAGATTGGGTGGATTAATATCTGATCTGATAAGAGATGATAGAGAATTCTTGAAATTTGGAGACAGAATTTGGGTACCATGCTATGGTGATCTCAAAAAACGTATTTTGGGTGAGGCTCATAAGTCATGTTTTTCAATTCATCCAGGTACAAATAAAATGTATCGGGATTTGAAGCAACACTATTGGTGGCCAGGTATGAAGAAAGATATAGCTAAGCATGTTGAGCAATGCCTAACATGTCTTCAATTAAAGATTGAACACCAACACCCATATGGTAAGTTGCAATCTTTAGAAATTCCAGTGTGGAAGTGGGATCACATCACTATGGATTTCATAACCAATTTGCCTAGAACATCAAAAAGTTATGATGCTATATGGGTGATAGTAGATCGGTTATCTAAATCTGCACAGTTCTTACCTATGAAATAGTCATATTCAATGGAGAGATTAGCAAAACTATACATTAATGAGATAGTGACACGTCATGGTGTTTCTCTATCAATTGTTTTTGATAGAGATAGTCGGTTCACTTCTATGTTTTGGAGGAGTTTCCAAAGAGAGATTGGTTCTCAGATTAAGTTAAGTACAACTTATCACTCTCAGACTGATGGACAAAGTGAACGAACTATCCAAACATTGGAAGAGTTGCTTAGAATGTGTGTAATTGATTTTGGAGGATCATGGGATAGTCATTTGGCTCTAGTGGAATTTGCATACAACAATAGCTACCATTCAAGTATTCAGGCAGCACCTTTCGAGGTTTTGTACGGACGCAAATGTCGAACTCCTTTGTGTTGGAACGAAATAGGTGAAAAATAGTTAGTTGGGCCTGAGTTAGTTCAGCAAACTGCAGATAAAGCAGGACTAATTCGAGAGCGAATGAAGGCAGCACAAGATAGACAAAGAAGTTACGCAGATAAACGTCGGAAGCCGATTGAGTTTCAAGTGGGTGATAATGTGATGTTAAAAGTATCACCTTGGAAAGGAATGGTCCGTTTTGGGAAAAAGGGGAAACTAAGTCCAAGGTACATTGGACCATTCCTTATCATTAAAAGGGTTGGGGAAGTAGCCTATAAGTTAGAACTTCCTTTAGAGTTAAGTGGGATCCATGACACATTTCATGTGTCGAATTTAAGGAAATGTCTAATAAATCCAGATGTGACAGTGCCGCTGCCCGAAATAAAGGTGGACGAGAAATTATGCTTTGATGAAACCCCTGAACAGATTACTGATTACAAGATAAAGAAAATACAAAATAAAGAGGTTGAGTTAGTAAAGGTTCAGTGGCGTTATCATAAAGGACCAGATGCCACCTGGGAAGTAGAGTCTGAAATGTGAATGAAGTATCCCTACCTTTTTGCTTAAATGAAATTTCGGGACGAAATTCTTTTAAGGAGGAGATGATGTAATATTCGGGTTTCAAGTTTAGATTAAGATTTTTGGATACATATTTATATTCGTATAGGAGAATGTGTGTGTGTGTGAGTGTGCTTGGTTTATTATATAAAGTGAAGGGAGAAGGGGAATCGGCGGGGATATCCGCCTTCACAATTTCCACTTAATAGTAAGGGATGTTTTAGAAAGAAAAGTTTTTTACACACTCTTGTAATTGAGAAAATCCTTTTAAAACATGATGTCCGGATTGTAAGAAGAGAATTCAAAGCTTGGGCATTCAATTGCTAAGGTGAGTGTATTACACTTTGAGTATTACATGTGTGAATATAATTCCATTTACTATTAAAACTGATTTATTATTAATTTCATTCTTATAATGTATGGATATTATTTTAGACAGACAAGAGGTTTCCGGGGTTCTATTTAAATCGGACAAGACATGTCTGGGGTTTACACTTAAACCGGCTAAGCTTTATGCGTATTTGACTTAAACCGGCTAAGCTTTATGGGTATTTGATCTAAACCGGCTAATGTTTATGCGCATTCAACTTAAACCGGCTAAGCTTTATGCGCATTCAACTTAAACTGGCTAAGCTATACGTGGATTCGACCAAAACCGGTCAAGGCGTGTCTGATGTAACCTTAAATCGTATATGAATCAACCGGGTTTATCCTCTTTTGTTCTAAGTAGTTGTCTGGATTAGATATCCAGACAAGGTTGTCCGGATTACAAATCCAGTTAATGTTACTTGGATTTTATTTCGATTTGGTTTTAAGAGATGCAACGAGAGAGATGTAATGGCGGTGTAACCGCGAGGGAGGTAATGGCGGTGTACCCGTGAGAAAGAGAGATGTAATGGCGGTGTCACCGCGAGCGAGATGTAATGGCGGTGTAACCGCGAGAGAGATATAATGGTGGTGTAACCATGAGAGAGAGATGTAATGGTGGTGTAACCGCGAGAGAGAAGTAATGGCGGTGTAACCGCGAGAGAGATGTAATGGCGGTATAACCGCGAGAGAGATGTAATGGGGGTGTAACCGCGAGAGAGATGTAATGGTGGTATAACTGCGAGAGAGATGTAATGACGATATAACCGTGAGGCATATAGATAAATTTATGTATCTATACAGGTTTGAATTTAAACTGCTAGTTTGGAAAGTATGTTATTTGTTTGAGATTTGTACAGTCACTAGACCTTTTTGGTCTAATGCTCAGTTGTTGGACTAACCTGTTTTGCAGGTCATCATACCTCGAAAGAAAAAGGAATGAGAAAATTTTAGAATGAATGACATTTACTTATTTATAAATGTATTACAGAAAGTTTTTGTTATTCCGTGTTTTGCAAACAATATTCTATTTTTGTTTTATGAATATGTATGTATGGATTTTCTGTACATGGTAATTGTGGGTTTTTACAGTTATTATATGCAAACTCTATTAATGGCAAGTGATCTTCCCAAGATCCCTCAAAGTCAATGATACAACTTCTCAACATGTCCTCAAGAGTCTGGATAGTTCTTTCACTTTGCCCGTCAGTTTGCGGATGATAGGCTGTGTTGAGTCGGGTTTCAGACCCCAAAGCTTTCTGTAAACTTTCCCAGAACTTTGAAGTGAACCGACTATCTCTATCAGAGATAATAGATAGTTGAACTCCATGTCTAGTTATAATTTCTTTAATATAAATATGTGCCAACTTTTCTAGGGAGTATCCCTCTCTTATATGTATAAAATGCACAGATTAGACAAGCGATCAACGATTACCCAGATTGTATCATACCCCTTTGGAGTTCGAGGTAATTTCATGATGAAATCCATTGTAATGTTATGCCATTTCCATACAGGTATCTCCAAAGATTGAAGGCTTCCATACGACTTTTGATGTTCAATCTTAACATGTAGACATATCAAACACTGTTCCACATATTGGCTATGTCCCTCTTCAGTCCGGGCCACCAATAAAAAGGTTTCAAATCCCTGTACATCTTATTGTTACTTGGATGAATAGAGTATCGAGATTTATGACTTTCATTTAATATAATGTTCCGGATATCTCCAAAACATGGTACCCAAATTCGTCTTTGAAAGCACATAATTCCTTCTTTATTCAGTTCTAGAGCTGTAATCATCTTACCCAATCTTTCTGATTTGACAAGATCTTCCTTCATAGCTTCTTTATGGCATCTCAGAATCTCTTTATGGATATCAGGGACTAAACTTATTCTCATTGCCACAGTTTTAATAGTCCCGCTCTTTCTTTTCTGCTTAATGCATCAGCAACCACGTTGGCTTTTCCCGGATGGTAGGGGATTTCACAATCATAGTCATTTACAAGTTCAATCCACCGACACTACCGCATATTTAGTTCTTTTTGGCTGAACAAATGCTGTAAACTCTTGTGATCAGTATAAATCTGACACTTTGTTCCCAGAAGATAATGTCTCCAGATTTTTAAAGCGAATACCACTGCAGCTAATTCCATATCATGAGTTGGATACTGTTTCTCATGATCTTTCAACTGTCTTAACGCATAAGAAATCACCTTTCCTCTTTGCATCAAAACACATCCCAATCCCAGCCTTGAAGCATCACTGTATACCACAAAATCTTCGGATCCATCTTTTAGGGTCAACACTGGTGCACTGCAAAGATGATCTTTTAATAATTGAAAAGCCTCTTGCTGTTCTCTTTCCCACTGAAATTTAATATTCTTCCGAGTTAATATGGTCAACAGCACGGCTATCTTAGAAAAATCCTGAATGAACTTACTGTAATAGCCTGCCAATCCTAAAAAGCTTCGGACTTCAGAAGGAGTTTTCGGGGCTTCCCACTTTGCAACGACTTCTATTTTTACTGGATCTACTGTCACACCTGCTTCAGATATGACATAACCCAGAAACTGAACTTCCCTTAACCAGAACTCACACTTGGATAATTATGCGTACAACTTTTCTCTCTTCAACAATTCCAATATCAGACGAACATGTTCTGCGTGTTCCTCTTTGGTCTTAGAGTATATAAGAATATCATCGATAAATACAATAACGAATTTAGCAAGATATTCATTACATACCCTATTCATCAAATCCATAAAGGCTGCAGGCGCATTAGTTAAGCCGAAAGGCATAACTAAGAATTCGTGATGCCCGTACCTAGTTCGGAAAGCTGTTGTAGCAATTTCTTCCTTCCTAACTTTTAAATGGAGATATCCCGACCTTAAGTCAATCTTGGAGAAATAACTTGCTCCCACCAGTTGATCAAACAAGTTATCGGTCCTTGGTAGAGGATACTTGTTCTTGATTGTCAACTTGTTCAATTCTCGATAGTCTATACACATTCGCATAGACCCATCTTTCTTTTTAACAAATAAGACCGGAGCACCCCAGGGTGAAGTGTTGGGTCTAATAAATCCTTTATCAGTCAGATCTTTCAACTGTGCAACCAATTCCTTTAATTCAGATGGAGCTAACTGGTACGGTGCCTTTGCTACTGGTGCAGCCCCTGGTATGAGATCAATTTGGAATTCAATAACTCTGTCCGGCGATAATCCAGATAAGTCTTCTGGAACGACTTCCATATATTTATTAACAATCGGGATTGTCTCCTGCTTTCCTTTCTCTTTCTTCACATCAATCACATATGCCAAATATCCCTGGCACTTCTTTTGGATACTTTTCTATGCTTTCATCACTGTTAGAATACTAATATGGTGATTCTGACGATCACCATAGATAAAAACTATTCCCCTTTCTGGCAAAGTAAATCTGATCATTTTCTTATTGCAAACAATACTAGCCTGATGCTCTGCCAACCGTTCCATACCTACCACTACACCAAATTCCTTCATCGATATGGGAAATAACCGAATCGGTAGTTCACATCCCTCAATAACTATAATGCAGTTATTGAATACACTAGTAACAGTTTCTTGACTATTAGTAGTATCAACTACTAATTTGTCATCAAGTAACATAGAATTCAAACATGCAATTTGAGCAAACGATGGTGATACAAACAAAAAGTTTGGACAAGAGTCAAATAACACCTTAGCATGTATAGAATTCAAAAGGAAGGTACCTGTTACTACATCTGGCGACGCCTCTGCCTCTGCCTCATTCTTTGTCATCTGGAAGGAGCGTCCCTGTGCCTCTCCTTGCCCTCCTCTACTCACAGTAGGTCTTCCCCGAGTACCCGATGCATTACTCCCTATTGTCAGCTGTGGAGTTCTTAACAATGGACAGTTTAGTCGAATATGATCCAGAGAATTGCAATTGAAACATCTTTTGTTTGCTGAGCAACTCCTTGACAAATGGCCCGCTTCACCACACTTGTAGCATTTCCTTGGGTCCATCTTGCACTCACCATGATGAACCTGTCGGCATTGTGTACAAACTTTCTCACTGACATTCTGATCGGCTCTATTATCATATCTCACGGTTTTCGGCCCTGGAAAGTTAGACGAAGGCCCTTCCCATTTTCTTTTTTCTACAACGTTCCCTTCTGCTTGTCGATTCTTATTCTGTTCTGTTACTTCAGCCGCATCCACAGTTAATGAAAAGGTATTGGGGTCCATAGCAATTACAAATTCTCTGATTGAGGGTTTCAAACCCCAGATATACCTTTCTATCTTCATGGATTCTGATAAAACATAGTGCTCAGCAAATCGAGAGTATTCAATAACTTCTCAGTATATTCTCGAACTGTTCCATTTCCTTGTTCTAGCTTCAGAAAATCCTCTTGCATTTGTCGTATAGCAGTTTTAGGAAAAAAATGGTCCTTGAACCGTTCCACAAATCCTGTCCTGGATAATGTTTGTAAAACATCCGTTTTGGCCAACGATTCAACTTCCCACCAGAATGGAGCATTTTATTTCAATACTGAAACAGCAAATTGAACTCTATCTGTTTCCGGACACCGGATGGTGTTAAACACAGATTCCATTTCCTTACAAAAGGTTGGTGGTTTGCATGCCAAAAACATCTTAATGTCTCCTTCCTTGTTGTGGGTGACTGGAACAGAGGGATGAACTTCCACTCTTTTTCGTTTCCATCCAAGCCGGTATTCCCATAATGGATGTCAAAGTTTCCCGTAACTTCCCCATTTTTTCGGCCAACATATCCCTGGTTACATATTCTGGATGTGGCATCGATCTTTCCTGAACATTTCCGGAATGGGATTCTTCAGATTCAGGGTGTACTTCAGTCCGACCCCTTCCTTGCGACTGACACCTTCCTCTGCCTTTTCCCTTGGTCTTCCCCGACCTCTATTTCCGGAAGTGCTAGCCAGAAGATTAACAGGTGATTCTTCTCTTTCCTCTGATTCTGGACGAGCCGTTCTTTCAGATCTTCGAGTTCGGCTAGACATCTGCAGATTTTAATGTTAATAATCATGTATTCACATTCCCAAATATAAGAAGTATTCAAGTTCAGATATGGACCTGTAAATTCATAATTACATTGGCCAGATGTAATTAAAATTTACCTTATACACTGTTCCTTTAACTCATCATATTTATTTCCAATGGTGCTAACTATGTCTGGGACCCTTAACATGCAATAAAACTGTTGATCCCAGATCTCTCAATAACACTAATAATCTAGTTAAGAATAACCTAATTATAGTGATTTAATGAAGAAAGTTATGAATGCTCACGAAGAAATTAAGAATAATTAAGAACAGTCTTGAGCTTCAAAGGTTTCACTCTTATTATAAGAAGAACGTAAAGCTATTCAAGCGACTCTTTTTACAATAGGTCAGATCACTTATTTATACTAATTAGCTAATGAGAAGATAACTATCTAATGAGACATTTTAGCTAATCTTCTACTAATGGATAACGTTTATCTATTCTATGGATAAACTTTAGTATAAAAGATAAACTAGAAATCTAGCTGTTGACATGTCATCTCCAGCTGTCATTCATGGTGGGAGGAATCATCCTTATTTTTAGATCTTCATTGTATGCTTCTGGATGATTTGCTGGAGAATTCACTAAGTGTTGATGACCAGAGGATCGATGAGGATGCTCTTTCCATCACATCCCAGATTGTCCATTGGTCCTCTAGTTGTACTCCAGACTTAACCGAATCTACCTTGATGTCTTCATCGGTCTTCTGATTCTTCATCACTTATTGTTTTTCATTACTTTTTACATTATGAATTGTGGTGTTTAACAATCTCCCCTATGTAATGAAATAACAAACATATACTATTCTAGTGACATTTATGATGAACAAAGACTAATCTAATAGAAAGACATCAGATTCCAAATTCTCATTGGATGATGAAATTCTTACAAGACTGGAATCAAAATACATCAAGGCAAAATAAAAATTCAACTCATCACGAGCTACCTGAATATATTTCTCTGAAGCATATGAGTAGTCTTCGATATGCGATGACTGTCGATATCTCGTGAATGAGTCAACTCCCTTCTTCTCTTGGCACATAGTGTCTACCCAATCTTTCTCGAATGACTTTCTGAAACCATTCAAGTGTATATGTTGAATACTTGAAGGCCTCAGTCAGTCTAAAGAACTTTTTGATCCCGAACTCATTCTTGTAAACAAGTCCAAGTTCGGGTTGAGTTATAACTGAGGAAGATCGTATCTCCTGCAGGCCTTGGAAGTCATCGTTTGGAGGAGTGCAGGAGAGCCTTTCAATGCCTAGCCGAAGAGCTATTTCAAAATCGCTCTTGGCTCTGTGGTTTACTAGGGTTTCCATCATTTTGACCACCACTCAGTTTGCTATTCCATATCTGATGTCATGGTCTTGCCTCTGAGCCGTATATGCATATAATTCAATCAAGTCATATGGGTTGAGGTTGATGAGGTTGTTCTCGTTGAACACGTAAACTAGCCCATGTGCTCTCTCCACAGTGAACTCGACGTATCGGATGGCTCGGTTGGCAAATGTCTTTATTTTCAGATCAATGACCCTCCTTATCCCATCATTCGAAAATACAGCCTGAGGTGCTTGAGTGGTCTGTCTAATGAATCTATGGTGTAGGAGGTCCATGGACTCACGCGATAAGAATGGAGGGTTGATAGTCAAACTATCATCGCGGTCTTGGTATAGATATTCATGAACATTCTCTAGTAAAATTGGTTCCCTGGGCGGCAAATCGGGACGTCTTCTTATTGACTCCATGCTCTGTATTATTTCGTCAACCAAGCTCTAAGGAGGTTGCCTTGAGGAAGAGGGAGTATCTGCATGCACCACAGGTGTTTGGGTTAAGGTTTGTGTATGGGTTGGTGTTGGTTCAGGCTGGGTTGGTTGGGGTTCATTTGGTTCGGTTTGGGTGGTTTCTGGTGCATGGGATTCGGTAGGGGATTGTGGTTGTTGGGGTGATGAAGGTTGTAGTGTCATTGGTTCAGGTTGCATGGATAAGGTGAAAGGTTGAGTGGTGCGGGGTGTTGGTGAAGGATTTAAAGATAGGTTTGATGTGGGTGTTGGAGGAAGAGGTTGGTTTAGTTCTGTTGGTGGGGTAGTAGGTTCTTCATCGGTTGAAGAGCTCAACACGATGGGCTCTTGGGCTCTGGTTCCCTTGCTTGGGTTCCTTCTGGTGATGGTGGTGGTTGAGGTGATGATGATGGTGGTACAGCGGATTCGGTTTGTTGTGCTGTCGCGGCCTATGTCTTCCCCTCCTGAAGTCCAAGACCTTGATCATCGGGGTCTTGGTCGTCATGCCTAGGCCTTTTTGTCCGGGCGGCTGCTTGAGCAAGAGGCTCTTGTCTTCTTTTTCTTCTGTTCCTTCCTGAAGGTAGCGAGGTATGCCTTCAGGGAGGTCTGCCATTGACTCGCCTCCATTGTTTGTAGGAGGGATGTTGTACACCGTTGTTCATCGGCCAGGTTCTGGGAGAGAACCATTGTTGGATGTGTGGCCCGATGAATGAATTTGGCACTGATCTCGTTAAAAGATGAGACCAGCGCCTTTGATAGAGCTCGCAAGTAAGCTCTTGTGGCGAACTCTATTGTGGATGAGGTTGGTGGTGGCATGGAGCTGGTAGTGGATGTAGATGGGGGGATGGGAAGGTTAGTTATAAGGTTTCTCACCTCCGCAGTGAAAGTGAAGAAGGCTTCATCGAAGGATGAGCCTGCAGAAGGAGGTGGTGGTTGAGAAGTAGGCTGGGGGATTTGGGCGAGGATAGCGGCGGGGAGTTGGGTGAGGGTGTCTTGGATGGAGGCCATTTGGTGGGTGAGATTGGCTAGGGAAACATCGATAGAGGTAGTGGATGGTTGTGGTGTTTGGTTAGGGACTTGGGGGGGATGGTTTTAGATAGGGACTGAAGGTTGCGTAGGATGGTTTGAAGTTGGGTGATTATGTAGGTAAGGTTCTCATCGGCCTCAGTTGCATGGGCCGTGAGGGTGGCGATAGATTGGATGATGACTTGGTTTCGTTGGGTGGCTAGGGAGGAAGTGGTGTTATGGTGTTGGGTGACGGTTTGTTGAAGCATTTGTAAGCGGGTGGTGTTGGCCTGTGTTTGGGTTTCGATTTGGGTGAGGTGGTGTTGTAGGATTGCAAGAGATTGTTGGAGGTCAGAGGTAGAGGTGGAGGGCTGGTTGTCTACAATCCCTTGCATGATGAGTTTAAGGTCTTCCAAGGACCGCATCACTGTATCGACAAAGGCTTGGAAYTCAGCCTTTGTGACCAGATCAGCAAGTGGGGTAACCCCTGCAGCAACGGATGTTTCAGGTTGTGCCTCTGCTCCTGAGGCACCTTCTTGACCTTATGAGAAGGTGGGTCTTGAAGGACTTCCATCGTGTCCTTGATAGCCCTCAAGAGAGGAGCTATATCGCGATATTGTGACATCTACTTCCTCTTCCTTGGCTTCAGAGGCCGAATAAGTGAAACGAATGTGTGTCCCTTTCGGTAGATCAAATATCGAAGGAGTTTGTGCAGGAAGGGGAGATCGCTCTGAATGATCATGGGGTTCAACGTCAGAAGCAACACATGCTTCTGTATGAGTGATGGGGCTCTTATTTCTTCATCACCACTCTGTTGGGAGAGGGGTGATGGAATATGAGGCTCCTCAGCTGATTCAACTCCAGAGACCCGATGAATGGCCTCTGGATGACTGGCTTGGGTCGTCCTTGTTCAATACCCCTTTGGCTTTGATCGCTTGGGTTAGAGGATATGGTTGCCCTTTGGGAAGTGGGTGGAGAGAGAATTTGAGTAGGGCCAAGGGTGGCACGTTGACTAGCATCATCATCATCATTTTCATCATCCGATGATGATGACTCATGTGTGCCCTCGCTGGGAGCAGGGGACGGCTCTAGATGATCCGACGTAGCTACCCTCGGTTCATGGGACAGCATGGAGCGTTCATAGTTCTGGCGTATCTCAGATGTCGATGGTATGACAGTGAGCATAGCCCTTGGAAGAGGACGGTTGATGGTATAACCCTCCTTTGAGAGGGTTGGTCGATGACCATGCATCTTGTATACGGGCATGAATGGCTCTGCTGCTGGTAGGCGATTCTTCCACATTCCGTCCCCGACGAAGAGAGCGATGAAGCGAGGAAAGAGAACTGCAGGGAGAGGCTTACCAGCGGCCTGGAGTTTCGAGTTCTTGACTACCGTTGAAAGTATTTTGTTATAGATGAGGAAGGCATAGTCGAGGTTCAAATTGAAGAACAGCCCGTACATTATTGTCATTATATTTATATTTCCTTGGTCCAAGGAGCCCAGTTTGCATGTAAGGGCTCTGTTCAGAAGGGAGAAGAACATATTCCACATCGGTAGAAGGCATTGACGTTTGAAATTGGAGATGGTGCGTAGATCACGGTTGTAACCTAGCATCTTTACGAACCGGAGAATGCCGTCGGTGGTTGGTGGATCGTCAAATTACGCAATTCCAAGTTCCTTGCGTGTGGGAATGCACAGTATCCGGGAAACCTTAGCCCGTGATATTTTAATAGAGAAAACCATATCGTTAGGGGCGTCTATGTCCCCCATAATACCGTGGCTTTCTTCGTCAAACTCACAAGTGTGCCAATATTGTTGAACGTACTTTTTGGTACGGCTGTATCGGCAAGAGTGAGAGCAGGAAGAAGAATGTTGTGTTTACAGAACTCAACAATAATGGCAAAACGGTCGTCAAAGAGAGTAGTTTTGAGTTCGAGAGTGTGATTATTTGGCCGCATTGGTAGAAAGATGATAACACGGCTATCAGCTCCTATAGAATGTATTCTGCTGTCATTATTGTTTGATTCATGAGATGCGGAGGATGCCATTTTTGTAGGTTTGGGAAGGGTGCATGTTTGTATTTCGGCATAGTTTAGTTGCAGGTTTATGGAAACGTAAAAGGAAAATGGATGAAGAAGAAAAGTATTTATAGGCGGGAAGATGGGGAAGGGTTGGGGTAGTGGGGGGTGGAAGGGAAACGTTTCTTGATTATTGAAATATAATAATCACGAAAAGTTTTGACGGTTTGGTTTGTGACGATTTGATTTGAGGAACGTGAGCCGTCTTCATACTACGTGCATTTAATATTGTAGGACACGTGTCAAGACGGGGTAAGGGAGGAGGAAGGTTTAAAAGGGTATGTGGGGAATAGGCTGTTGAAGATGTCGGGTGCGTGGTTATGATGACGTTAGAAATTATTTGAATAAAACATTATTCAAAATAATAATTTGATGAATACGCAACCCCAAAAATAATTTAAATTTAAAAATCTCATCTACTTGTATGATTAATACTAATTACGAGGTTTTGATCTTCTAAAAACTTATGAGGTATAGTTTTTAGTCACAAAAGCTGCAATTTTGTATAATCTATGAAAAATGAGTTTCAATTAAGATGAGTTTTTGTATAAAAATTATTTTCATGGAACCAGAGGAGCTCTGGTTGGTCATGACCCATTGGGGGAAACCAAAGGAGTGCTGGTTTAACATCTATGAAGAAGTTCATGGATGTAGTGTTGGATTGCATGTTGTAGAAGCCATGGATTTCAAGCCAAAGGTTCTAGAAAAATATTGTCAATCCATTTTGTAGAACCAGAAGAGCTCTGGTGAGATACATTTGTAGCATTTAGATGACCAGAGGCTCTGAATATTAGAATCAGAGACTCTGGATGAAAAATGCATATATAAAAAATAAAATGTGAAGATGAGTGTTTTGCTCCCCCTCAGACAATGCATGAGAAATGAATTTTTAAGTGTACAAAAAATCCCCCTTAAATAAATAATAATTAAAAATGGAGAACTTGGGGACCAGAGGCTTTGGTGTATACAACCAGAGGCTCTGATTGTGAAATATGTAATGGAGGAGAAAAGATGCATGTGAAATGATAGAGGTGGCTAGAAGCTCTGGTCTATACAACTAGAGTCTCTGGTTCTAAAGAGAAAATAATGAATGATGTATGGCTAAGCAATGCATGTGGATCTTTGAGACCAGGGGCGCACTGGTGCCAAAGATTTCGAATCCAGAGGCTCTGGTCTTTGGAACCAGAGGCTCTGGTTGTGAAGGCAAGAGAATATTACGAAAGTAGTGAGTAGTCTACACGGAGGAGGGAAAGTCTTTGGGACCAGAGGAGCTCTGGTCACAAAGAGTATGAATCCAGAGGCTCTGGTCTATAGAACCAGAAGCTCTGGTTGGTAAGAAAATACCTGTTAAAAATTACTAAGTATTTGCTTTGGACCAGAGGAGTTCTGGTTCCAAAGGCGATGGAGATTGTTTGCCAAAATCGAAGTTAAACTAAATAGCCAGAAGCTCCGGTCTTTATGACTAGAGGCGCTGGTTTAGAATAAGTGGATTTTATGGCTAATAATTTATATATCACTTATAGGCATAACCATGAGATATGGAAGACCTGTGGTTTCAAGTAAATGATTGCCTTTAAGTGGTGAGATTCAGCATACCCAGCTTGCTGACTAGGAATAAAAACCTTTTCTCATCATGAGCTTTTGTAAAAATGTCAGCAATTTGAACCTCGGTTGGAACAAAATACATTTCTATATTACCTTTTTCAACATTGTCTTTTAGAAAATGGTACCTTACATCGATGTGCTTGGTCTTGGAATGTTGTACTGGATTGGCAGAGATGGCTATAGCACTCTTGGAGTCACAAAGGATAGGAATTTTGTCGTAATTGAAACCATAGTCCTTAAGCTGAGTCTTCATCCTGAGAACTTGTGAACAACAACTAGCAGCAGCAACATATTCTGCTTCTGCTGTAGATGTTGAGACACATTTTTTTTTTCTAGAAGTCCAACTTACCAGCTTATCCCCCAAGAGTTGACAGCTTCCAGACGTACTCTTTCTGTCAAGTTTGCAACCTGCATGATCTGCATCTGTGTAGGCTATTAGATCAAAGCTAGAGTCCTTTAGATACCAGAGACCCAGTGATGGAGTTCCCTTGAGATATCTAAAGATCCTCTTGACTGTAGAAAGATGTGATTCCTTTGGATTTGATTGATATCTTGCACAAAGACATGTGGCAAACATAATATCAGGTCTACTAGCATTTAGGTACAGGAGTGATCCAATCATGCCTCTGTTGGTTGTGACATCCACATATGTGCCTGATGGATCAGCAAATAACATAACTCCTGTAGCCATAGGTGTCTTCATTGATGATAAATTTGAGAGAGAGTATTTCTTCATAAGGTCAGTCACATATTTCGACTGATTGATGAAAATTCCTTCTAGAGTTTGTTTTATTTGGAGTCCAAGGAAGAAGCTAAGTTCTCCCATCATACTCATCTCAAATTTGCTTTTCATCAACTCTGAGAATTTTTCGCAATGTTTTGCATTTGT
>NW_020203273.1:1822-4252 GCF_001531365.2 Cynara cardunculus var. scolymus | reverse complement strand
CACCTTTATGCTTTTTGAGAAAGAGGGTTGTATCGATTGAGAAAGGTAGATAGAGTTTCATACCAGGCTCTGGGTGCTTGCTTCAGCCCATAGAGAGCTTTATCTAGAAAGTAGACGTAGTCTGGATGTTGTGGATCTTCGAACCCAGGTGGCTGTTGCACGTAAACTTCTTCTTGAAGTTTTCCGTTGAGGAAGGCAGACTTGACATCCATCTGATAGAAGCCTTTATGAGCGGCATAGGCTAAGAACATTCTGATGGCTTCAAGTCTTGCAACGGGAGTGAATGTTTCATCATAATCAATCCCTTCCTCCTAGCGATAGCCTTCTGCAACGAGTCTGGCTTTGTTTCTTATTACGATGCCATCTTCGTCCTTCTTGTTCCGGAAGACCCATTTGGTTCCTATGGCTGTCTTCCCTTTGGGTAGAGGCATAAGGGACCATACTTTGTTTCGTTCAAACTGGAGTAATTCTTCTTGCATTTCATCTATCCAGTTTGGGTCTTGTAGGGCTTCGAAAATTTTCTTTGGTTCTATCATGCTTAGAAATTTGGCAAAGAGGCATTCATTTGCAGTTGCGGATTTCGTCTTGACACCAGATGTTGGATCACCAATGATTTGGTGGTGTGGATGATTCTTTGTCCACTTGGTGCTTGATTGAGGTTCTGAAGCAACAGGATGCAGTTCTTCATCAACTGATGGAACTGCTTGCTCCCCCTCAACGAGATCATCTCCAAGGTTAAACTCTGATTCTTGATCATGACCTGAAGACATAGGAGAAGTAGATGGTGAAGTAACATGAGCTTCTGTGAGGGATGTACCTTCAGCATTGGAGACTGCATGTTCATCACTGATCCTGGAGATAGATTTTGCATTAGGCTCTTGTCCAGAAATTACTTCTTCATCGAAGATGTCTTCAAATAATTGAGCTAACTCTGATTCATTGGGTTTGCTAAGTGATGAATCAGATGCTCTTCTTTGAAGTCCGAGTTCTGAACTGTTGTGTCCAGAAGTCGTTGAAGTGGAATCATCAAAGGACACATTGATGCTTTCGATGACAATCTTTGTCCTCTTGATGTAGACTCTGTAGGCTTTGGTGATTTGAGAATAGCCCAGAAAGACTCCTTCATCAGCTTTCTTGTCAAATTTACCAAGATGTTCTCTATCATTGAGTACAAAGCATTTGCACCCAAAGATATGATAGTATTTAACATTTGGTCTTCTGTGATTGATGAGCTCATAAGGTGTCTTCTGGTGTCTCTTGTTTATGATTGATCAATTTTGGGTGAAGCATGCAGTTGAAATAGCTTCAGCCCAGAATGTGATGGGTAACTTCGATGAAGCAAGCATGGTCCTTGCTGCTTCCACTAAGGTTCGATTTCTTCGTTCTACTACTCCATTTTGTTGTGGAGTTCTCGCGGATGAAAATTTTGTGTAATGCCTTCACTGAAGAGATAGTCTTCAATTTTAGCATTTTTAAATTCAGTTCCATTGTCACTTCTAACCTTCACTAGTTTTTGTTGTAGAAAGACTTGAAGCCTTTTCATCACTCCAATGAGTAGGTCTGGAACGTCTGATTTCTGCTTTAGAATTCAACCCAAGTGTATCGGGAGTATTCGTCAACCAATACTAGCATATATTTCTTTCCGGAGAGACTTTGAGTTGAAATAGGCCCACAGAGGTCTATGTGAATCATATCCAAGGGCTTGGTGCAGGAGGTTTCTGATTTGGTTTTATGTGAGGCCCGTTTAAGCTTTCCCATCTCACATGCGGAGCAAAGATGATCTTTTTCAAATTTTAGATCCGGAATTCCCTTGACCAACTTCTGAGTGGCTATTTTTCATAGTGCATCAAAGTTAAGATGGGAGAATTTTTGATGCCATAGCCAATTTTCATCACTCTTATGAGACACAAGGCAAATAATGTTTTGTCCCATAGAGGACTCAAAGTCTAGAAGATAGAGATTTCCTTCTCTCTTTGCTTTGATGATTGTGTTTCCGGGCTTTGTTTCTAGGATGCAGAAACCTTTGCGAAATTTGACTTCAAGATCCTTGTCGCAGAATTGACTTATGCTTAATAGATTGTGCTTTAATCCTTCGACATAAGCCACTTTGCTGATTGAGATATTGCCTTTGATTAGAGTGCCATATCCCTTGATTATACCCTTGATGTTGTCTCCAAAAGTCACAAAACCTCCAGATTTTTCAATAAAGGAGGACAGTTGACTTTTATCACCAGTCATGTGCCTGGAGCAACCTGAGTCCATGTACCATAGTTGCACATGCTGGTTCTGCAAGACAAATTAAGGGGATTTAGGTACCCATTTCATAATGGGTCCTCGTTTGTTAGTAGGGGATGTCGCACTCTTTTTGTCGCCCTTAGCCTTTGCAGGGTTGGGTTTATTTGCATTTCCCTTGCCCTTGGATTTGGGCTT
>NW_020203273.1:0-1252 GCF_001531365.2 Cynara cardunculus var. scolymus | reverse complement strand
TTTAGGTTTCTTATTCTCAATGATTTTTGGTGATTCACAACTTATCTCTTCTTCATATTCAGAATCGAGAAAGTCTGTTGCTGATTTCTCAAAATCAAAATTAACATTGATTGGAGCAGAAGATGTGGATTCAGAGATTGATGCTTCAGGGTGATCTTCTTGAGGTTTCATCGATTCTAACTCCAATGAATTCCTAATTTTACTTGGGAAATTCATCGATTTATTAGTTGATGGTTCCTCATTCGGATTCTCCTTCGTATCAATAGTACTTGCTGATGAGGTAGTATTGACAGTTAGAGATTCTGGTTTTCCAATATAATTTTCAATAATCCCTGGTTTAAAAATGTCATTTCTTTCATCAGAATTCTTACTTGCACTTTTCTCGTATACCACATTATCAAAATCCTGTCTTGAAACGACAGTTTTTCCATCGACTTTAACTCTTTTGAAGTTTGCCTTAGGTTTTGGAGTAAAGTTGGGTTTTTGAATGCATCCAAGTTTGAAAGTGGATTCAAGGGTGGATTTCTTTGATTCGATGAAGGAATCCAATTCATTGAATCCAATCCCTTGAGTATTCTTTTGATCGTTTAGTTTTTCAAAAACTTCTTGGGCATCTTTATACTTTTTCATCAGAAGCTTCTGGTGAATAATTTCCCGCTCTTTTTGAAAGAAATCTTTAAGAGCGACTGAATTTAGTCTCTCTGCTTCAGATTCCTTTAAGGCCTTATTTTTCTTTTCTTGGTCCTTAGTTATTCGCTTGTTTAATTCCAGAAGTTTATCTTCTTCTGATTTCTTAAGGGTACTGATGCGAGTCTTTTCCTTTGCTAGTACAGTCTTTTTTTCGGTTAGAAGGTCAGTTTCTCTTTTGTAGAAACTTGCTTCTTTTCCCGCTTTTATTCTTTCAGATTTTTTAAAACTTAGTTTTTCTTTTAATTTCAAGATATCTTCTAAAAGTTTGATCACTATTAACTCTAGTTCCGATGGAACAGAGTTGGTTTCTGTTAGCTCTCAGTTCCTTAAATGTAAAAGTATAGAAAAAGTAAAACTGCAAGTATTGACAGAAGATGATATGTCACAGAAGACCACAGAGGACCAACAGCAAAAGATGCACAAGCTACAAGTCTCAAGTGACAAGAACCTCTGTCGTGTCTCACAGAGGTTCTGGAACTGGTCATCTGAGAAGCCAATGCTACAAGACTTAGTCGACAGAACCTCTGTCGTGTCTCACAAAGGATCTGGAAGATTTCCTCTG
>NW_020203272.1:12459-21991 GCF_001531365.2 Cynara cardunculus var. scolymus | reverse complement strand
CATTCCAAGACCAAGCACATCGATGTAAGGTACCATTTTCTGAAAGACAATGTTGAAAAAGGTAACATAGAAATGTACTTTGTTCCAACTGAGATTCAACTTGCTGACATTTTTACAAAAGCTCTTGATGAAAAACGATTTTTGTTTTTAGTCAGCAAGATGGGTATGCTGAATCTCACCAGTTAAAGGCAATAATTATCTTTTAACCAGCGATCTTCAATATCTCATGGTTATGCCAATAAGTGATACAATAACAAAGCCATAAATTCTCTAAGTATCTTAAACCAGAGCCTCTGGTTCTAAAGACCGGAGCTTCTGGCCATATAGAATGACTTAGATTTATTGGCAAAATTTCATCTTTGAAAACAGAGCCCCTCTGGTTCTAATGGTAACCAGAGCCCCTCAGGTTCTAATGGTAACCAGAGCCCCTCTGGTTCAAAGCAAATACTTGGTATTTCCTACCAAGTCCTTTTCTCCCACCCAGAGCCTCTGGTTATATAAACCAGCGCTTCTGGAGTCCAACATATTGAGATATCAATGTCTCAATCCTTGGATTCTCGTATTCTCTCATCATTTCTTTCTCCTTAACCAACCAGAGCCTCTGGTTCCAAAGACCAGAGCCTCTGGTTTCCACCTTTACTTGCTATATATTATTCTCTTTACAACCAGAGCCTCTGGTTCTAAAGACCAGAGCCTCTGGCTTAAGATTCTTTGAAAGCAAGTTAACCATTTACCTTCTAACTTCCTTTTCATATTTTTTCATAACCAGAGCCTCTGGTTCTAAAGACCAAAGCCTCTAGACCCCATCCATTGCTTTTGAATCTTATTTTAACCAACCACCCCACCATCACAACACCAATGAAAAGAAAATTTGTCATCCAAAGAAAACTTGGAAGTTGATGTTTTTCTTCTAGATTAGTGTTTGTTCTTCATATGTGTCTAGATTAGACTTTGTTATTTCATTACTTAGGGGGAGATTGTTAAACCCCACAATGCAAAATGTAAAAAGTAATGAAAAACAAACAAGTGATGAAGAACCAGAAGACCAATGAAGACATCAAGGCAGAAACGACCAAGTCTGGATTCAACCATTGGACCGATGGCCGAAGTTAGACCATTGGATCGATGGAAAGACTAACCAGAGGATCGATGAACATTGGACCGATGGACGAAGTTCAACCAGAAGACCGATGGACGATGCGATGGAAAGAAGCGTTCTCATCGATAATCTGGACAGACAAACACTTAGAAGATTTTCTAAGTATTCATCCAAGTGTGCAATGAAGATTTGAAGATAAGGATGAAATCATCACATTGATAATGACAGCTGGAGATGACAAATCAACAGCTAAAATTATAGTTTATCTTGTTAATAATGCTTATCCATGTAAAARATAAACYTTATCTGTTAGCTAGACTATTTGCTAGAAAGTAGCAATATATAGTTATCTTAGTATTAGCCAACTAGTATAAATAGATGATTAGGTCTATTGTAAAAAAGAGCGCATATGAGAGAGAAAAAGGCTTTTACTCTTTGTTTTACGTTTCATTATTTATAAAGTAAAACCTTTGAAGCTCAAAACTGTTCTTGAATGTTCTTATTTTATTTTAAGTCTTCATAACTTTCTTCGTAAAATCACTATAATTTGGTTATTAATAACTAGATTATTAGTGTTATTGAGAGATCTGGGATCAACAGGTGTAACACCCCTGTCCCGTGTGGTCAAAGACGGGAGATGCCACAAGTGGTTTAAAAAAACAACGCATTAAATAAAACCGAGCAGCTAATAAAATTTACCAAAAGATAATTACATAACCATAGACAGAGATAACATGTCTCAAAATACGGTCCCAAAATACCAGTATGTCTACATTAGTCATCAAAAGTTTAATAAAAGTATGACTTAATAGGTTATCTTCAATATTGTCATATCTGTAGCTCTCACCCCAAAATCCCTGCTAAGTCATGTACCTGCCGAGGACAAGAAAATCTCGGCTGAGCTTAATGCTCAGTGAACGGATAATAATAACTATACAATGAATATGAGATAACAAGTTCAAAAACAATTTATAACGCTAAGTGATATTTCAAAAGAAAGCCAAAATGCCCCGAAAGCATGTGAAGGGTCCGAAGACCAAACCGCATCACGAGGACGCGTTGTTCCCAAGGGGGTGTGAGCACAACACAACAATCCTCTCTGTGGATTTAACCACGGCCACAAAATATTATCCGATAACGGTTCCTAGGATCGATCCATACGCCCTCTATTCGACCGGTACATAATCAAGTCCACCTTTAAGGACTATAAAAATGAGGACGCCATGATCGTTTTAGCCACCATGGAAACATCTCAATACCCGTGCTCTGGTTATTGAGTCTATAGTAAAATGTTTCACAAATGAAGAAATCAAATAAGTCAAGTGATCAAAATGATCCATGTTCCAAATAAGAATGTACATCATATTTTGAAAGGAAACAAAAGCTTAATAGCAATTGATGAGCATAATGAGAATTTGGAACCAATATATTCGGATTAGAAAGCCTTATACAAATGGTTATCCCCGTGTCAAGTGAGATATGAAATCCGTACCTTAACCGAATTTGACAATTAACGCACGATCAAACAGAAATTCACGATCCAGTTTGATTTGCCTGCATGCCTAACGAATGCATAAACGGGTTACTATTTATAAAGCATAGACACCATGACATAACTATTCTAATAAAAATTCTTAAGTTTTAATGATCTTAAACAACGTAGATTTCAAGAAGGACAGCCGGATACATATTGAAAACTCAAACGTAAAACTTAGCCTTATTCTCTTTCGATCCAACCGCTTCCGTCCCTCTTATTTCTAAGCATTTTTACCCTACTTAGAGACCAATACAAATTATATTGTCTAAATGAAAGTTGTAGGTTGGTATCATATGAGCTTACTCCGACTTACAGTTTGTGAGTTATACACTGTCAAAGTACGGGAGTTGTATTGTCGGTAAAATTCGATTCCGCAATTCCCGACTAACTTTTATGATCCAACTTCCATGATTCGCTACATTTACATGCTATAAACATACTTCAACATACTAAACAGTAAAACAAGTCTAATAGTCTTTAACCTAAGCTTAATCATGCATTTTTACTCTTTTCAACATTTAACCGAACAATTGTTGTGCGGTTAAACATATACCCACAATCTAACCATATTGAAATTATAATATAACCTTTTAATTTCTACATCAATTTAACCAGTCCTAGCATTCTAATCATCAAATATATCATAATTTTGACAACATCAATCCGTAAACTTAGACATAAACACAATTTATAAATCGATCTTAAGAACCCTAACATAAACACCCTAATAAAATTGAATGAAATTTATACCTTTAAAAAGAGTTCGAAGAGTGGATTCCGAATATATAATTGTTACTTCGATTCCTTTAGTAATTTGACGTGAAATTTAAAGAGAAGGCGAGAGATTTAAAGAGAGACAATTGAGACAAAAACAGAAAAATGAGACGGTGATTTTCACCGCCTCTTCATATATATATATATATATATATATATATATAAAGTTTAATTATTTGGCGGTTTTAACCCTTCAAGTTAGATTCTCAACTTTATGCCAATATAGGTATAAACTCAGCTTTTGACACAAAACTAGTTTGAGGTAAAAGTTGGTATAACATAGGGTACAAATATGTTATGCACAATTCTCTCAAAAATTCACTTAACTCAATTTGTACGAGTTAACGGAACATGGATATTATAAAAGGATTCAGAGACAAATATAGAAAGTCCAATTATTCAAGTCCGAAATTTCCACGTAAGATCCTTTGCTGTTGTGAATTATTTGTATTTACAAGTAATGAAAGCAAACAATCATGTATACCAGATCTCTAGTGCTGATTTTCGAAGGCTGAAGTTACAAGATCAACTTTTTCTGCTAAAGTTTTTCCAAAAAGTAGACATTTCCTGGGATGAAGTGGAAATGAGAAAGTCAATCGGGATTTACATCAGAAACCTGAGTTTATATGATATCCAAGTGGCATTTGATCTAGACCTGACAAGGATTAAAACTCATGAGCCTTTGGATGAAAGCTTTGAGAACCTGAGGCTTATGTATCAATTTGTATGCCTTGATGAACCACACTACTACTTTAAAAGTTCTTTGGGTCCAAGGGTGCTGAAAGTTACAAAAATACCTCTATTTACAACCGAAGCGTTGACCCATCTTCTGAATGCCATGGAGAGTTCCCATAATGTACAGGAAGATGTGAAAGAAAAGTTTCTACAATAAAGCTTAGGGAACTGTCTAAGGATTGTCAAAGGCTGGCAATAATAGAGGAAAATCCGAAGAAAGCATTAGTAAAAGATGTGGTGCTTCCACATGAGTATTTCATTTCTTGAATTTTGAGCCCGGTTGTAACTGCAGTGGTAGAGAAAGAGAAAGAAAAAAAAAGTAGATTTGGATGAATGGTTTCTTGAATTCAAACTCTGGAATTTTTACATGTCAGAATCCAGTTTGGTAATAAAGAACTATGTGGATACCATTACAAGAAAGCCACCTGCATTCAAGAGAAAATATGAACAGTTTATGCACAGAATAGGCAAATTGCGTAGAGATGTGTACTCGAAGTTGAGTATTATGAAGATGGTGGACATCAAACAGAAAACATGGCATGGTATAGTATACCAAGTTTTAAGTGTTGAAAGAACATATAATAGGGTGTATGAGTTCTCCGAGGCTGATTTCATATTCGTCAATCACAATGATCTGCACCAATTGTATTATAAGTTAGCTCTATTCGAAGATAAGGCTTTGAAGTTTAGAAGGTTTTGATTGTTGTTGTTATGGCATGCTTAGAGCTACTTTAATGGGTGGCATGACTGACTTTCAATTGGCCATAACTCTGAACAGAGATAGGGTATATTTGCTGCATCCAGACATAAACCTTGGGGAATTAGCAAGCTTTCACATAGGGACTATAGTGTGTGATCCTCCAAAATACATATGCAAAAATCTCATTGAGAAGTTCTTATTCAGGGTATATGATATACCCAAGTACAGCTCTGGTACCTTGAAACAGATTAACATATCATTAGAGAAGAGACTGTTGAGGAAGCCTAGAATAATTTCACGAGAAGAATGGCCAAGATTAAAAGAACTAATAAATTGGATGAGGAGGCAGATTGACTCTAAGCTTGAGTACAGAAGAACAATAATTGAGAAGTTCATTCCCATTCTTAATGACAGGAAGTTCAAAGTTTGAAGAGAAGTGGAAGATTAGGTATACACCTGCAAAGAATAAAACTTTGATTGGCAAGAGGCAAATACGACCTCTGGCTGGGTAGACTGGCTAAGGTTCGAGGTGTGAGCCTCTTGTTCAATGACTCCTATTGCTCGACCAACAGAGTCAGATGATGTGCTTGCACTGGGGGTTTGGCTTGGAAAATAAATGTGCCTATTTAATGCCCTAGGCTGCTTTGGCTCTTCCTGAACCAAAGCAGCTTCTCCTACTCCTCCCTCATCATCCTCTTTGCTATCAGATAAGGAAGAGCTCTCAGCCTCACTCTGCTCTTCCTCGAATTCCTCTGCATTAGAACTTGAAGACAAGTCTACTTCATGCATAGCCTCTTCTTCCATTCTCCTCGCTTCCTCCTCCTTCCTTGCTCTCTCCTCTCGCTCTTGCCTCTCTCTTTCTTCCCTCTCTCATTTTCTTTTCCTCCCTCTCCCTCTCCATCCTCACTTGCTCTCCCTGGGAAAAGGAGAGCTGGCAATTCTCTTCCCTTAGAAACCTCATGGGCCTTCTTCGCGATCGCAGCCTTGAACTCCGTGTAAAGTATGAAATAGTAGTTGAGGGGAAGGTCGAAGAATATCCCGTAAAAAATATACAGGATATTGGTGGAGCACATGTCCAAGCTACCAATTTTTCCTGTGAGCGATCGATTTACCAATGTGAACAGGACGTTCCACATTGGTGGCAGGAACTGACGACGGTATTGTGATGGGTACCGGCTTTGTTGGTTGTACCCCAACATCTTCAAAAAAGCCACCAGTTCATCCCCGGTTGGGAGAGGGGCGTATTCGTCCATGCCAAGATCCGTTTTTGTCGGAAGTTGTAGGACTTGGGAGAACAACGACCTGGAAATACGCACAGAGACGTATTCCTTCGTGGAGGGAACATAGAATTCGCCAACAACCCCTTGTTGGGATTCAATAATGTCGCATGACTGCCAAAATTCCTGAATGAAACGCTCAGGAATGGCGTCATCCACGTTCGTGAGGGTAGGATTGAGAAAGTGATGTTGAAGGATGTCAATGATTGGGTGAAACTTGGAGTCAAAATTGTTCAAGGTGAGGCAAAGTGCGTGATTATTTGGTTTCAATGTAAGGGGAATAATGTTATGGTTCGTTCCCTTAATGGATTTGAGGGCAGTGGTATGTGTTTGGGAGTTGTTTGATGCGGATGTAGACATTTGCAGGTTTATTGAACAAGAAGACGAATGTGGTTTGGGTTTCGCTCAAAGTTAGGGTTTCAGAGAAATAGTTTAATTAATGTTTGATTTTGCTTTTTTTGTGCGGACATTGGGTTTAACGAACTTACTTGTAATGGAAATCGATTGAAGCAAAGTGGAAGAGATGATTTTGGGAAGTCGAAATTCGTCAATGGCGGCAAACGTTCTTCAGTTCTTGGAAGACAATACTGAGAGAAATATGGTGAAAGAGTTTGAAAGCGTAAAGAAATTTAATTTTGGGGATAAAGGGTAATTTAAAAATAGATTTCCTAATAGGCACTCGAGTGGAAATCACCCCGAAGCGTCGAGAACTAAAACGGTTTCTGCACAAGCCTGTGGGGGGAAGACACGTGGCTTGACATGCTTTGCATCCCGCCTCCCTTATTTGAAAAATTAGAGATACAGGCGGTGACCCTTTGTAAGTGACAGCTTACATTTTAAAAAATATTAAATAAAGACGGACTTGACAAACACAAGTCTGAAGGCCTTTTTTAGAGTTAAATTAGAAGGTTATTCAGAGTCACAAGTCTGAAGGACCCTGCCGTAGACAGAAGCTCTACGTAGTACATGCAGCGCCTCTATGTAGCATTGCACGAAGCACGGAATCAGGCTGAGAGGCTCTGCGTAGTACATGCAGTGCCTCCAAGCCTGCTACTCCAATGGAATGCGCACATGGTTCAGACTTTCCCGTAAGACCTCCAATGAGAGTCAGGCTCAGATGTTCTGCGTAGTACATGTAGAGACAGAGCTCTTACTCAAGAGTTAAGTGTATCATATACAAAGGCTGACCTGTATTTCGATGATCATAAAGACTTCTAAATAAATACTTATTTGACAAACATAAGTCTGAACTCTTTCTCCAGAGTTAAATTAGAAGGTTATTCAGAGTCACAAGTCTGAAGAAACCTTTCGTAGACAGAGCATGCAGAGCCTCTGTGTAGCTCTGCATTGAGCACGGAATAAGGCTCAGAGGCGCTGCATAGTACATGCAGAGCCTCTGTGTAGCTTTGTATGAAGCACAGAGTCAGGCTCAGAGGCTCTGCATATTTAGTTGGTTTAAACTTTCATGCAAGAACTCCAATAAGCCTGGGAGGAGGATATCTTCGTCATCTTGTTCTAAATCTAGAACGAAAATCTGAAATACGTGAACAGAAAAAGCCCATACTCAAGACTTGAGTATCTCCTCTATGGTGTGTACACATGGTTCAGTCAAGCAAGTCTGAAGTTGAAATGAATGGACGTGTCTACAAATCTGGATAGCAAGACTTTAGAATTTAGCAGTGTGAACCGCCAATTACTCTACAGTGGCTGTTTTTCCGCCAACACGTAAAGTAACCGTCAGAAATGACACATGTCACTTACCCACACCTATTTGAACCGAAAGTGAAAATTATGTCCACATACATGTTTAGGCGGGAAAAATCAGTAACCGACGCACAGGAAAGGGCCACGTGGCCCAAAAGTTACTTATTTGTTAGGGCTATATATATATATATATATATCATAACAGTTGAATCACCACCCCCTGTTTTCATTTCCTACATCAATCGGCCACTTCTTCTCTGGCACCCTTCCTCCTCTACGACCGGTCAATGTCGACACTCTTTTTAAAGAGCAATGGTAAGGAGACTTCCTCATTTTTAATCCACCTGCAACTTTTTCTTGTTCTTGACCCATTTCATTTGATAACCACAGCTACAACTTTCTCATTCATGACCCATTGCTTCCCCACACCTGCAACATACGTTAGGTTCTTATATATATTTTTAAAACGTCTTTGTGGGTTTAGATTTGTGGTGGTAATGGTGGTTGTTAATGGATATGTGTTTAACCTCTATGTGTGATATGTATGTGTATTATTTGTAACAGTTAAGGTGGCGATGAATGGAGTTGGGTTTAACATTGAGGGTGAGGAAGAGTTTTGATGTCATCTGTGGTGGTTAAGAGGGGGGAGCGGGAGGAGGAAGTCCGTCGGAGTCCATGTCCTGATGCGGGGAGTGGAAGCCGGAGGGGGAGATGTATTGAGTAACTAATAGATATACATCATACAAATATAAATGTGTTGTTCATATAATTAAACCAACAACAACAAAACACAGAAGGTATACAAGAATATAAATAGATGATGAACCGACACAACTCTCACCTTTTCAAGATGGCAGTTACCCTAACTGATAACTTGACATAATGATTACTAATAAACACAATTCCTTCCACGTATCATAACTACCAATATAATATGTCTAGCTTATATCCAATAAGATGTTGGGATATATCCATTACATTCTTGGTCCCTGTGGTTTTCTTAAGAGTTTTAACAGAAAAAATTTAACAGAGTCCATGCAAGGTACTCAGGTGTGTGAAAATGTAGATCATATGGACGTTTTTCATAATTATTTTAAATTAGGGACATACATTATTATTTTTTGTAAACCTAAGGGACCAATCATGTAATTTACTCTAATTGAAAAAACAATCAGCAGCCTTTCTTAAGGAAATCCATCACGAATATACATACGATGTGATCCATAATCACGATTCACGAATATCACGGCCTCATCATATTTTTTAATAATTATTTTTCTATCACACTACAATATAAAAACATATTATTTTAACTTTTTTAATTATTGGAGTTTTATATGAAAAACTCTAAAAAAAATCCTATAGATTTTAATGTTTGAAATAATTAAGTATTTGAATAATTTTTTGAAATAAACAAGTGTTTGAACATTTCAAAACTTGTTAAATAACTTTTTTGACTTTCTAAAACCTGTTAGATACATTTTTATGACCTATAAAACTTGTGAATATTGTAAAATAATGAAAAAAAAATCCAATGGACTTTCATATTTTGAACGAGTAAGTTCTTAAACAATTTTAAAAAAAATACTTATATCTATAAAATGAAACAAATATACCAAAAAGTACTAATATTTACATAAAAAAAAAAGTATTTACATTTTAAAAAAATTATTGATGAAATTTATTTTAATTAAAAATAAAAAATA
>NW_020203272.1:5395-7734 GCF_001531365.2 Cynara cardunculus var. scolymus | reverse complement strand
CATTGAAATTATTATCAATACAAAAATATTTCTTTCAAAACTTCCTTTTTATGAAAAAATAACATTTCTCATCGAAAACACAACATTACATAAAATCCGGTCAACTTTGACTTAGCCGGACTTCAAATTCGGTCAACTATCCGGACAACACAGCCTAAGCTTTGTCCGATTTTACACATGAACAAATTTCAACTTTGTCCGGATAATAAATCCGGTCAATACCCCGCATAAAGTTTGAACGATTTATCACTTGGAATATAAACCATCTTTGTCCGGATAACATGTCTGGTCAATACCCCGCTCATTACTTAGCCGATTTAAAATAATTCGGCCACTATTTGGTCATATTCTTACTTCTCAGTTTAAAAAGATAACTTTTCTTACCAATCATAACCCGATCAACACTTAACCGATTTAAGACAATCCGGACAATACATCGATTAACCTTTGTCCGATTTAAAATAGTCCGGACAATACTTCGTCCATCCTTTGTCCGATTTAAAGTAATCCGGTCAAACCTTTTCCCGTTTAATATCCGGATAAACACTTAGAGCAAAAAGACTGATTTCTATCCAAATTCAAACAAAAATTCATATGAAACCATTAATAATCTTCATGCAAAAGAGTTTTAGAAAATTACTCACCTTATGCAATCAAATGAGATTCAACTTCTTGAAATCAGATACTTGAATCTTCTTTACAAGAATAATCCGGTCAATCTTTCCTCTTTTAAATCGCACAACTTTTAGCAAATGCAAGAAGATAAAATATGGAGGCTAAGCCCTCCTTTTATACTTTCCAAGAATGGAAGGTYGGCTAACAGCCCCTTCTTCCCATACAACTCACCACATGCACATGCATACATCCTCACACCATGCATTCACAACATGCATACGTGTATAATCATATATATATATATATATATATGTATTTATGCTCATATTCACATATATCATGCATTATATATATATATATATATATCCAATTATTACAGAATCTCACATACCCGCATGATTAAACATATCAATTTATCATGTTATCACGTAATCATTTAATCAGATAATCACATATTAATTACCTTTGGTGATGACTAGAATCCGGTTATCACATGTGCTGAAATAAAAGGATTAATATCGTGCAACTCACAGAGTCATATTTATTTAAAAAAAACTTCATCCTTACATATATTTTCAATAAATAAAACAACAGGAGCTGAACACGACCATTGTAGCCTAGGGGACGAAATATAATACTATAAAATCTCAGAGATCCAAATGATATGCATTAACTTTTTTTTTTGTTGTGATCTAATATTAAATTTTAGAAAAAAGATTAGTTAACGTAAGAGTAAAACTTAGAACCTTCAAACGGTTAACCGAAAAATATTAATATACATTACAACAAAATTAGGTCTATGACGTTAAGAAAATTTAAGCGTCCTAATATATTACTTTATAAGACTTAATTTTTAGAAACAAAAAAGAATGTCCTATCTAAAGACGCTGTAATAAGTTTATAAAATGTTTTTGGGCGTTTTAAGAAGAGACTTTTAATACAAATCGTTGTATTAGAAATTTTACATGACACTATTTGAAAAAGTATAAAATAAAAAAGTGTTTTATAAAAACATGAGTTTATAGGACACTAAGAAAGTGTCTTATAAAATTCTCAATGTGACGCTTTGTAATAAAAGTGTCCTAAAAAAACCCGGCAGGATGTCTAAGAGCGTCTTATAAACTTATTACAACGCTTTTAGATACGACGTTTTATATTTTAATCCTATAAACTGAGTCTTATAAAATAGTCTATTAGGACGATTGAAAATTAGTGATGTCCTATAAACTCAATTTTATTTATTATATTTTTGGACTATTATAAACTAATTGGAAAAACTTTTAGATTAGTAATATAACGCTATGTGGTAACTTAAACATTATTTCTTTATAATATTTAAAAACAAATTTTTATATACAATTGATATTGATAATTTAATGTATAATGGTAGGAAAAATACCAAAAACTAGAAAGTGAAAAGGGACTCAAACCCCTAATCTCAAGATAGAGGCCACAAGATGATAACCATTGAAGCTACTCATTATATGTGTTCTTTAATGTTCATACATAGTATTTCGATAAAAAAGCAGGGTGCCCATGGCCTCCCAAAAACGCCTATGGTGTTCCGCCACTAGGTGGAAAAACGATTTTTAAGTCATAGTTTTCCCGGTTTTTAGTCTATCCAGATAGTTGCTGAATAAATCTTTTTATAATAAGAAGAATTTAATATGTAGTTTGGCAATATAAAAAATGTTGTTTTTTAATAAATAACTATTAAAAAAGTA
>NW_020203272.1:0-4074 GCF_001531365.2 Cynara cardunculus var. scolymus | reverse complement strand
ATATATATATATATATATATATCAAATTGTAAACAAATAGGTAAGCATGGTTTATAAAAATAAAAATATAAAAAAATAAAAAAGTGCTAAGAGTACTAGTCGATCATTTTTAGGGAATGACGTATATTACAATCAACATTATGGTCTTTGATATGTAGGGAGACGCTAGCCACTTAAAAGGACGCTTGGGGCAACGACTAGTACTGTGAGTTATACGTGATTTTTCTAAAAAAATGGTTGCACATTTTATTTACAATTATATGCAAGCTTGCTAGATTTTCTCTATAAAATTGAATATCATGTATGCGTAAAAAACGTGCCTTATTTTATGAAATATGTTGTGTGGCAATGGGGATGTACTATGGTATGATTCCATAAAGACAAACATGCTTTGTGAGTTTGTCTAAGCCGTAAGTGCGGACATGCTGTGTGAGTTCGCCAGGTAATGTTGTATGAGGTAGTCATCTCCCGTACGCCACTAGCTTTGTGAAGTGTGTTGTTTAAACTGTATGCATGATAAATTATGACGCTTTGTGAAATCTATTTTTTTTACGTGGTGTATGCATTAAACCGTTAAATCACTGGGCCCTTGGCTCACCCAACTCCTTTCAAAAACAATTATGCAACCAGGTCGTCTCATACACGGGAATAGTAGCAAGGGAAAGGAGAAAGTTTAGAACTGGCTAACGCGGAATAAAGGCTTGGAGTGGAGACTATCCGGAACTTGATATGGATATCGTTAGACAATTGTTCCTTTTAAGTTTTATTAGTTTTAAAAATATATATACTTCCGTTGCGTTGGACTATTTAGACTTTATGGCTTATTTATGTTTGGACGTTATTATATTAAGAAAAAAAAAATTGGGTCTTTACAAGTGGTATCAGAGCCTTAGTTTAAGAGAAATAGATTATTAATTTTAGCCTAAGCTTAAACTGAAATGGAGTGTAAAAGATAGAAACGGAAAAAAGGTTATATGATTTAATATTATTATAGTTGGTTAATTTGCTTTTAAGTTTTGAAAGTGTGTTGGAAGATGATAGATTCTTCACTATGGTTTTGTAGGAATATGGTTTATACCAAGCATACTAGGAGCATTGGCCATCGAGGAGGTAGGGTCGGAGGTAGTGCGGTAGCTGGACTAGGACCAAGGGGTGTAGTCGGGGAACGTGACCGTACAAGCTCTAGCCGCAGTAGCAGACACTTTAGGAGGTTGAGGAGCAGTTCTAGGGGTCACGTGAGTGTTTCAAGGGCTGAGTCTTCTCAACCCACACCTTTAGAGGATTCTTCCTATGATCCAACAGAGGAACCTTATGAGGAATACACCCCACGCACGCCTACTCGTGAGGACTTAGAAGATAATATAACGAATTTGCGTGGTGAGAATGCTGAACTGAGAATGGAATTGTCTAAGATTCAAGTAGAAAAGACCAAAATGGAATCGTGGTTGAACAACTTGCAAATGGAACATGATAATTTAGGGGGAGAGTTAAACAAGGTGTTGAAAGAAAATGATGAACTTTGGGAGAGCAACCACGACATGGCGTGGAAGTGTGTGGACTTAGAGTGGGATAGAAGGATTGCCACCCGGTCTTGGAAAGTGCGATTGGGAGACCGTGCTCGCTATTTCCATGGAGTGGCCTTGAAATATGTAAGCTTGACCAAGGAGTATTTTTCCAGCTGGGCACACCAATACCATCATGGCCCGAGCTTGGGATTTATCTGGAAATACCGTCCAGATAACACTTATGAGGAATTTGTGAAGATTATTAACTACCCCACGGACATGCCTTGAGTGAGAGGGTGAGAAAGAAACATAGTCTTGCGTTAAGTACTTTTGTTTTGTTAGGATATTTTTGGATGTTAACCGGCCTTGAGCTTGGTTTATTTTGTTTTATTTTGGTTTATGTAATAGCCAGTTTGGCTTAATAAGCAAGACTTATGTATTGACTTATCTTTTGCAAGCAATATATTATTTTAGTGTTTAATCTTATTGAGTGAATGTTGGATGAGTAGGTTATGAATAAATATGCTTATAAATGTAAATGTTTAACGCACACAGCAATAATGTCACGACGGTCAGGAAGGATAGCATCGGTTACACCCGATGCAGTAAACCCACCACCTATAGGAGCTACCCCTACTGTACAAGAGACCCGACAGCATCGGCTGCGGCCGCAAGGACCGCTAGCACGCGGGGACGAGGTCGAGGAAGAGGAAGGGGGCGAGGTAGGACTCAAGCGACACAAAATAAACCTGAGCCCTCTGTGCAAGAAAGCTCTGCGTCTGGAAGAGGTCGAGACAGGGGGAGAGGACAAACCCGGGCAACCGCCGCTACCCCTGTGGACGTCATCGCTCAGGAGGTGACAAGAGCCCTGCAAGCTGCCTTGCCTGCAGTTATAGCTCAGGTGCGAGAGGCAGAGCTGAGAAATCAGGAGGATAGGGTGATAAGCAATAGAAGAGGATATATTAGCGATTCAAACAATAGAGAAGACTGACATGAGAGCTCAAGACCAAATAGTCCTGTCAACACGAGCACGGGACAACAAGGTTGTAATTATAAGACCTTTCTAGCATGTAAGCCCCAACCCTTTCAAGGTGACCCTAACCCAGTGGCATCTATGAGGTGGATAAAAGAGACAGAAGTGATTTTCAAAATCAGTAAGTGTGCAGAGGAAGATAAGGTGACATATGCGACATCCATGCTAAAATTAGAAGCCCTTTTCTGGTGGGAAATAATTACGAACTTAAGGGGCAAAAAGGTTGTGGCAAGAATGACATGGGGTGAGTTTAAGGTATTATTTAATGAGAAGTTTTGTCCTCGAACTGCGATCAAGCAACTGGAAGAGAAATTTTTGAGGTTGGAACAAGGAATCATGACAGTCTGGGAGTATACAACAAGTTTTACAGAAAAAGCGAGGTTTGCCGAATACTATGTTTCGACTGAGGAAAGACGGGTAGAGCGCTACATCTGGGGACTGAAAGCATCCATTCGGGAATTTGTTCTCACTATGAGTCCAACCACATTTCAGGAGGCAATAAACGCTGCGGAAATTCGAGAGAAAGAGATGAATCGTCAAAATGCTGAGCGGGACCAAATAAAAAGAAAATGGGAAGGTCCAAGCAATGAAACCAGGAAGCCAAAGTTTTTGGGTTCAGAAAAGAAAACATGGCAAGAGCAAGCTGCTAAACTATGTCCTAAATTCAACCGTGTGCACAATGGAGAATGCATGATTAAGTCGAGGATGTGTTACCGATCTGTCTCCGGATTGCCAAGTTGAGCGAAGGGAGCGACTATGCTTCATTTGTAAGTCACCCAACCATATACAAGCAAATTGCCCTCAGCAGAAGAATGAGCATACTACAGGTCAAGGTGGAAATCGAAATGGAAAAAGGGAGGAAACGCGACCTGAAGTACCTAAGTTAAAAGGAAGGGTCTTCCACATGACAGCAACAGAGGTCGAGGAGACACCAGACGTGGTGACAGGTACCTTTCTGGTCAACTCTGTACGTGCTAGAGTACTCTTCAATTCTGGAGCAAACCGTTCTTTTGTGTCTACAACTTTCTATGATTATTTGCATAGAGTACCGAAGCCTTTAAGTTCAGCCTTAGAGGTAGAAACTGCCGATGATAATAGGGTGATAATTAAAGAGGAATATGATGACTGCAATATTTAGATAGACGGTTGTTTGATTTCATTAAAACTACTCCCTATGACTCTCGGGGAATTTGATGTAATAATTGGAATGGACTGGTTAGCTAAAAACAGGCAAGAATTATGTGTAACAAAAAGATAATTCAGATTGAATTACCCGATAATGGAACCATAGTAATTTATGGAGATAGAAGAAATAGGAAATCTAACATGATCTCCCTAGTTAAAGCGAGGCGGTGTGTGAGAAAGGGATGTCAAAGTTATTTGGCATATGTGATAGATGCTAGGAAAGAGAAAAAGAGTATGGAAGACATTGTTGYTGTGAGGGAGTTTCCTGAAGTCTTTCCGGATGACCTGACAAGTCTACCACCCGAGAGACAGGTAGAGTTTCAGATTGATATTGTACCGGGAGCTGCACCT
>NW_020203271.1:19307-21143 GCF_001531365.2 Cynara cardunculus var. scolymus | reverse complement strand
CATTTAAATTAGATGACGCTTTATGGGCATACCGAACTGCTTTCAAAACACCAATCGGTATGTCTCCATATAAGCTTGTCTATGGTAAAGCATGTCATTTACCCCTAGAACTTGAGCACAAAGCGTATTGGGCTATCAAAGAGCTCAATATGTCTTTGGATGAAGCCGGAAATAAAAKAAAGTTTCAACTTTGTGAAATGGAAGAGCAAAGACAAATATCTTATGAAAATGCCRAGCTTTACAAAGAAAAGACAAAAAAATGGCATGATCATAGGATCCAAAACCGAGAGTTAAAAGAAGGTCAAAAGGTCCTTTTATTTAACTCTAGGTTGAAACTATTCCCGGGCAAGCTCAAGTCTAGGTGGTCCGGACCCTTATGGAGCAGTTGACCTCATTAATCCGGAGGACAACACTGTGTTCAAGGTAAATGGGCAACGTGTCAAAACATTTCATGAAGCTGTATCACTCCCAGAGTTGTGTTCTGAGGAGTGGGTTATACCCTAGATGATCGTGTTCTTTGGACTCTGCGCAGTCCAAAGGTGTTTGTAAATAAGTTTCCTTTTTATTTTTATTTTTAGAGCAGTTATGTTTTAATTAGTTTGTTAATGTGTAGGATAAAATTGAAAAGTTTGTGAGAAAAAAATTGATTGCTTTACTGATGGTTATAGCATTCTGGAGAAACACATGAGAAGTGGATAAAGACAAAAATAGAAAAAGACTTTAAGARTACAGTGACATCAGCAGCAGTCTGAAAAACCAGTTTATCAGCCTTTTCTTTTTGTTTTCTCCCATGCAAGTACTACCCACTCCCCCCATAATGATGCAAGCTTTTAACCTCCATGTATTCCTTTTATCCAACAGTCCTTCACTCAACCGTCATTTTTCAAACAAAGAAAACAACAAAAAGCTTTAATGAAGATGAGACCCTTCAGTTTTCTAGGTACCATCATCACAATCGCCGGCTTACCACCACCGGTTCCATCAATACCAGGCGCCACTCTCCTCCTCCTTCATCATTTCTTCTCAACACCTATCACACCTATCGCCACTCTCACCACTTCACACCCCCAATCGTCATCTCTCCTCTCACTTGCTGCCTATTCCAACTCATGGCCCGGCCAAAGAAAATCGCCACCCGCGAACCACCACCGCCGGTACGAAGAAGAAACAGCCGGCGGGCTTGCACCATCGCCGCTCGACGGACCGACGAACCAGACACGGTTGACCTGGTCGCCGACGGTTCCCCTTCGCCATCCCCTCCCTCGTCACCACTGACTCCGGTCGATACCCCCTTCATTGCAAACCCTCCTCAGGCAACCAATCCAACGTCGTCGTCCACTGCCGATTCACCACAATGGATAAGGCGACACCCCAAGAAGTATCCTTTCCTCACTATTAGATACCCGCGTGCTTCTCCGCTCCCGACCGCCATCTCCACCACCGTTGATTCGCTCGTGCCACCACCAACTGTCGCTGCACTCTCACCTCCGTCTTTATCGCTCGCCACCGTCACCGCGCTCTCTCCTCCACCAATTGTTAATAATGCACAGCCGCCGTTGCCTCCCACCATCGACGACCATTCATCGCTTCCGCCTACAGTCGTCGACACCAATCCGACACCCTTCACCGCAGGTGCAAACCCTAAATTGGGTCCCGAGGTAAACCTTTATTTCAGCCCTAACTCTTTATTGGATGGCCGTACAACCTCCGATTCCTCTATGGAGGCAGATGATTTCATGGCCATTTCGTCACCATCACCCACTCATTTGGATGAACACAAAGTCTATCTATTGACTTGGTATGATCAGCCTTGCGCCAATTTGCCTAAACACACTG
>NW_020203271.1:16675-18742 GCF_001531365.2 Cynara cardunculus var. scolymus | reverse complement strand
TTGCCTGACAAGGGTTTTGATCAACGGAGCATCCAGGAGTTTGGTTTTATACACGAAGTTATTGACGGTCAAGGTTGGCATACATTGTGTGAGGTAAAGAATTCCTTCAATTTAACATTGATAAGGGAATTTTACACAGAGGCATGTGTTTTCAGTACCACCAAACTAAAAATAAGGGGTGTCACAGTTAGTTTTTCGGCTAAGGCCATAAACCGATTTTTGGGCCTCTCACCACCGAAAGACACAGATTTTGCTACCCTCTCCCTTACGGCCTCCCAGGTTAAATTAGATGAAATAGGCAGGGAGTTGGGTAAGCCCGGAGCCACATGGGACTCTCACAGCAACTACATGTTGCGATCATTCAGGGCTTCAAACTTAACACCCAACGCCAACGTTTGGATGAACTTTGTTCGGCACTCTCTCCACCCTACCACCCACGACAGTTCTGTATCGGTGGAGAGAATTCTCCTTCTATATTGTGYCATTGTAGGAAAGTCTATTAATGTGGGCGAGGTCATCGAAAAAGCCATTCTCTATTGTGCAAGACGGAATCAAGGGAAGTTGTTTTTCCTAGGTCTCTTAAGTAAAATGTTGTTGCAAAAGGGCGTACCGCAGTATACCGACGATCTGGAAATCAAAGAAAGCGAGGATAAATGGACGATCGATATGAAGGMAGTCTCACGGCTCCGAGAAAGAGGTGACCGAGGCAGGGAAAACACGRGAATTGCACGGGTTCTGGAGGATCTGTTTGCACAGGGCAGCAATATGATGGACAACTTGATGGACCATCGGTCTGAGATGGTCGAGAAGATTGATGCAATGCAGGCTGAGTTTGCAGCCACAATAAAGCGTCATGACAAGCAAGCAAGGAAAAGACTTAAGACACTCAGAGAGGAGCTGGAAAAGAGGAACAGTGGTATGATTGAAGAGCTGGAGAAGCGGGCTGGAAGTACCATCGCCAAGCTGCAGAAAAAGTTGGCACGTTACAAGAAGAAAAATGCACAGCTTCAGGCAGAACTAGATGCGGCTGTTCGGCGCACACAGCCTACTCCATCGGAGTAGGACAGGTTCTATCGCATACTTTTGTCTCCATATTTTGTTTATTTGAGTTGGGAATCGTTTTTACTTGTTTATTAGCTTTATTTTCCTGCATAATCACTTCGGATAAGACTTATGCACATGAGTTCATAGCTTGAGTAATTTTGAGGATTCTTGGACATTCACTCGAATCATTTGATGAAAAACTAGAACTAGCCAACTACTTTTTGGGACAAAATTTTGATCACACAACTCACAATCGGACATGATTTAGGCCTTCTTTTCTATACTCATATTCGGCCTTTTTGCACCCTTCAAAACACTCTCTACCTCACGAAGCTCCAATGAGGACATTGTAAATTTCAAGTTTGGGGGAAGCATTTATATGAGGCTATGTATCAATACCATAGAGCAAAGCTCTAATTTGACTCCTCATCATCATAAGGGTTTAGGTAAACACAATAAAAGTCCCATAGGGGCTATGTGTTTCAAATTAGCACAATAAAAGTCCCACAGGGGCTATGTGCACACTCCAAGCAAAAGAGGCCAAAGTGCCCAAAAATTTGAAAAAATTCATATGTGGAGTATAATTGGAAAAAGGCAATGAGAGAAAAGAAAACGCCAAAGAGAGTTAGCCCTTTTAAGCCCTATTGATCCTATGTGTGATTGTGTTTGAACTAACAAAGAAAAGGGAAGGCTAGCTTATGGTTCACATAAAATGGTTTGGTTTTTGAATAAACTCATCTAGGAAATTATGAAAAGCTATGAACCTCACGTTTGTATAACTCTTGTTTGATTGGCACTTAATGCCTTGATCATGCAGATTTTTTGTGTAAATAGAGTCTTTATATTTGTCTTTTGGTTGCTTGGGGACAAGCAACGATTTAAGTTTGGGGGTGTGATAGGTGTTGAGAATTCAACACATAATGCATCCGTTTTACGTCTTTTTAGTTTAAATTAGTTATCTTTCCTTCCCCCTTTGAGTCATTTTACTTTATTTCTCTTTTATTTTGTTATGGAGCTAAAATA
>NW_020203271.1:10854-15565 GCF_001531365.2 Cynara cardunculus var. scolymus | reverse complement strand
GTGGAACTTAGTTTCGGAACACTGCTTGCTATAGCATTCCTATAGCATTGGCTGCTGGAATTCGTGATTGGGTCTCACATTAGGTCTCACACCCTTGCTTCTTTTATTTATTCTGTATTCTGTTTTGGATAACCTTAAAATCAGAGAAAAGTCTTCGAAATCGTCATCTGAAACCATCTCTTTCATTGGACTCTAATCTAACTTCGGCTACAGTCCCTGTGGATGATAACTCGGYACTTGTACCACTTATTACTTGGAAAGACGACATTGGGCCTTATTGTATACTTGATTTTCGGCCCAATTTCATTAGTCTAGAGGTGTGAAATATAACCGACCAACATGATTTTTGAAGGAATAAGAGTTGAGAGATGAAAGATCAATCCAGACAAAGGTGTGTCCGATGAAGGCTCAATCCAGATAAAGTGTTGACCGATGAAGGGTCTATCCGGATGTGCTTTGAGCGATTATATTGATATCCGAACATAGTAGTGAATGATGAATGTTAGACTTAAGTGTTGTGAGATAACTGTGTGAGATATAAACTTGAGAGATGATAGTTGTATGCTTGAGTGATGAATATTTTCTTTGATCCTTGAGCGATGAGTTTTGTGAGTAATAGTTTTGAGCGATGAGTTGTTAGTTGAGTGATGAGAGATGAGTTTTGTGTGTCACAAAGTTGAGCAATGAGTAATAGTTGTGAGCGATGAGTGAGAATCTTGTGATGAGGGATGAACTCCTCTCATCGGCTAGATTTTGAGGAATATTTTAGAAGAAGAACGACTTCTAAGTATATAAAAATATTTTACAAATATTCAAACCACTTATTTTATCTCAAATGTTTTTATGATTTTTTTGAAGTGAGGAGTTGGTTGTTTTTTAATTTTGAAACGAGTACTATCTTTGAACGAGTATTTCTTTGAGATAAATACTTGTGTATTTTCTCTTCTTGCACAATTCCAATACATGTTTCAACTGCTCTTAAATTTTGTTATTCCCACATCTCATATATTCGTCGATATTTTTGATAAAATACACTCGTTAGAAATTCAAATTGTTTTCATTGAACGTTATTTCATATCAACGATTCATTTCTTATCAGAAATAATAATTGTGACTTATTCTTCACAATTAGATATTTTAATCATTGTACATTTGTTGTTAAACCCGTGCTAAACACTGTGCTTACTAAGTCATTCTGTTTAGCGTTTGAATTTGTTTCTTTATAATTCTAAACAGATACCTTCTTTGTGTTAGTTTCTAAATAACTCAGTTCAGAACCTGTTGTTCTTCATATATGACTTATGAGTACATCAATTCATGACTCATTCTTCACTTCCATACGAGCTTTAACGTATATATCTTTGAAAGTGCAATAATCATCCGAGTGCTTAGAATAAAGAAGTTTCAATGGTCAGTCCAGAACCGGAAGGACCTACCCATGAAACACATCCCTGGGTTAGTTTTGAAAGGGAGTGTTTGAGGTAAAATGTTGAGAGATTGAGCGAATGAGTTAAAAGAATATGGTGAGTGTGTGACATGACTTAAAAGAAATAATTATAGTCCTTTCTAAACCGAAACAGTTAACCGGGTTTCCATACAATCTATTCATTCTCATTATTTGGAGATGGATATTGAAAGAGACATGGACCCAGTGTCGACTACTCGTGTCACCTCACCTAGCTACTCAAGTATCTCATAAAAGGTCATATATCATAAAGGATTATCACATAATCTATCTATTCTTCATTTGGAAGATTTAGATATTGAAACAAGAAGACGCACCTCTAGTCTTCGAACTTTGTTTTATGCACTTTGAGTCTTTTGAGCCAAATATATACTTGAATGATAATATTTTCTTTGACACTTTCTCAAGTCTTTGTGATTCAAATTGCATATCTTTGTGATATTGCCAAAACAATTTGATAAGTTAGTTTTTGAAACTTTACTTTAGTGATAACTGGAAGTCCTACCAGAGATTCATAATTGTCAACTCTGAACATAAGCCACACAATTATTTTTAATTGTTGTGATAATAGTTGCTAAATGCGCTTCTATGTTAGACTTTTACCCAATTTTCAAGGGGGAGTATGATATTGCAACAATGCCATTCTGACAGAGATCATCTTTCAGTGGATAAGAAGTTAAGTTAATCTATTGAGAAAAGATAATTCATTTCTTTAGGGGGAGTATATCTGAAGAAGTATGTTAGATCTTTGACATTCATGATGTTTAGAATTCTTCAAAAAGGGAGATTGTTAGATTTTTGATTATCCATAATGTTTAGGATTCTCCTAATCATAATGAGGGGGAGATATGTCATCAAAAGGGAAGAAGTGTTTCCAAAGACACGATATCAAGTGAAGTTAATTTATGAAGATGTTTAAAAATTGTTGCTGGTAAAGGAAGAGAAAAGTTTTTTATAGAGAAAATGTTGAAAAGTCTCTAAAGGGGGAGAATGAGAAAGACACTTAGGATTTGAAGTTCTTGAAGAAAAAGAATTTGTTACTTAAAGGAGAAGTTTTAAGAAAGAATTCAAAGGAGGAATTAAAAGAAGCAGAATGTACAAAGTTTCTACAAGAAAGAAAATGATTAAAGTCTTTAGAGAACAAGGGGGAGAATGTTTGACAAGAGGGAGAATGACTAAAGTCTTGAGAGATAAATTTTGAAGATTTCAAGATGCTGATGATTATGAAGTTTGGTGTAGCTAAAAGCCTGAAGAATTTTGTCTGATTTTTTTAAGTTGTTTTGTAAAACTTGAATCCAAAGGAGGAGAATGTTAGGATCAAGTTTTGAGCCTTAATTGTTGTATCCAACCTTTATGCTTCTAGTGCTTATCTTGTATATATATAGGTGCTTATGGACTTTGTTGTGTATGCATATTAGTGAGAGCTTAGCAAGATTCATTTTGTAATCATTTTGTTGATAGAATACATTTGGAAGCTTTGAAGAATTTCTCTCTCTAAGATTTCTACCTCTCTACATTTCTAATTGTTCTTGAATTGTGATCTTGATTTATAAAGAATTGTTATTGATTAATCATTCTGGGATTATTAGGTTGTAAGCTTTAAGAGCATGTACAATATCCTTAATTTGTTGTACCTCTTAAAAATTCAAGATGTATAACCAATTACGGACAATTAATAAATGTATAATATGTAATAAATAAAGAAAACACAAATTTTTTATGTATTTTAGTTAATATATTATTATAATTTTTTTAATATAATAAAGGTATAAAATGAAAATTGTATGGATATAAAACAAATTAATTCGTAAGTATTCATAATATTTATTAGTATTAGTAAATAAAAAAATATTCAATATTGAGCTCAATTTGAAAGTATTGATGAGACGATTATAATAGTATAATTTATAGAAAAAGAAACGTATTCTTTAGATATATTATATTTCATATACGATTATTTATGCTAATATGATAAATGTGTAAAATGAAACATAAAAAAGTAAGGGATATAAGGTAATCAAATCAGTAATTTTAAAGGTATGAAATGTAATTTCAAAATTGAAAAACATTTGGTGGAAGATAGTGGGAGGTTATATCAATAGATAGCGTAACAGGTTTTAACACATCTTGGACGGATTGGGGTTGCATGCAGTCCAAGAGGTTGATTTTTGCTTGAATTGGTCCTGCTTCTCCTCTAATTTATCGTCCGTGTGTGGGACTGTTTGTAGATCTGTACAGTTGTTGATGTGTTTCAAAGGTATGTTTTTTGGTTGTGGTTGGTTTGATGTCTTGTTTCGCTATTATAAGGTTGGATTTTGGGTATTTTTGGATGTTTCTTCTTTGTTGTTGTGGTTTCTACATCTTGCAGACTCCAGTGTTATTTTTGGAACATATTGTTCCATCTAAAGTCCAATATGTTAAAAAAAATAACGATTATCTCAACCCTTATTTACCATCTAATTAAAAGTATAGGACATAATAATTAAAATAAAAATAATATAATTGATATGATTTAAATTATTTAAGAAAATATGTATTTTATGTTTGTACATTATTTTATTCAAGAAACAATATCCTATAATTTATTTGCTATGATTAAATGTTATACAATCATGGTGTAGACAAAAAGCACACATAGTTATGAATAATGTGTGCTCAAATTTTGACTATTGAGTAACCCAACCAACTATTATCATCATGTTGTAGTATTAATTATATCTAAAGATATTCGGATTTCTCTTAAAAATAAACAAAAATTCGATTGTTGAGAATAAATGTAAATTAGTTATGTTATACATCGTCTCATATTGATAGCAACAATTGTGATTTACTTATAAGTTAAACTAATTAATTATTCCTAAAGCGGTTTTTAACTTAATTAGTATGTGTTTATTTTTAAAATTGCAACAATTAGTTATATATATATATATATATATATATATATATACTAGAAACATACTCACGCAATGCTGCGAGATACATCTTGATTTTAATATTTGATTTTATTATTTATCTCAGTCGATGTTATAGTATAGTCTTATGTGGTTTTGAAAAAGCGATAATGTTTTTTTTATTTTGGAATAAAATATAAATTTAAAAATATTATAAAAATTTGACAAAAATATAACGATATTAGTATCAAATAAACTATTTAAATTTTTTATTTTTTGTGTAATTTTTTAATTCAATTTTTTTATTATACTTTAATTTAGGTTCAATAACAAGTAATTTATATTTTGGTTTAAT
>NW_020203271.1:5910-9449 GCF_001531365.2 Cynara cardunculus var. scolymus | reverse complement strand
AGATTAAATAAACAATAATTTAATTAATGTATTAATTGATATGTGTATGAACAATTGTTCAAAGGGTAAATTGGTCAAACGGTAATTATTAAATGAGTATTAAAAAATAATCAATTAATCATTAAATTAATTGGGCTGCTTATGAACAATTGTTCACAGGGTATTTTGGTAATAAATCCTCATGCATCGTGAACCCGATATTCTCCAGCCGATTTGTAACCTACGATCGATTATGAACATATTCACAACTCAAGTTCACATGTCGGCCCTATGCTCGTGTGAACATCATCTGTGTCTTGCAATGTAAACACTATGTTCATATATGTTCACATGTCGGCCCTATGTTCGTGTGAACAGCATCTGTGTCTTACAATGTAAACACTATGTTCATATGGTGTGATGTTTTTCAATGTCATACCGTATGACATCGTCACGCGTTCGTGTGAACAACGATTGTGTCTTTCAATGAAAACAAGTTGTTCATATGGTGAACATATATGAACATAGACTGTAAGAGATGCACATATATGAACATTTTCAAAATCAAGGATCGTTGTGCATGTGTGCAGATATGAACATAGACTGCAAGCGTTTATTGTTTTCATTATTATGATATTCTTTTACAATAGGATTCTCCATGTATTTTGGACGAAACGAAAATCTTGTACACTTAGACAACCAATTTCAATATATGTAGAACATAACTTGAAAAGAAGAACATGAACATGAAATAATAAAGAAATCAGAAAAATCTCATGATCAATTAGAGGTATCTTTTAAGATTTGTAACTCCTAATTAATTATTAGGGGGTTACAAAAAGATTAAATTACAAAATTACCCTTATCATTAATTTATAATTTAGATTTGAACCTAAAGTGAAGAAAGAATGACCATATGGTTGGTTTCTATTTGAACCAACCTCTCTCTCTTTCTCTCTCTCTCTCTCTCTCTATATATATATATATATATATGTGTGCACACACATACACAGAGACACCTCCGACCATGATATCTCCAACCAACCTATCCCTCATCTATTTTGGTCCATCATCGTGGAGATACAATGGAGACAATCATTGGGGCCAAATCACATGGACCAAACCACTGGAGCAAATCACAGGACCAAATCACCGACCACCCTCTTGGACTCGGCGGAAGAGAGACGAAATCATTGGTCACACTCAACAGGGACCAAATCACAGGGAGGAAACCACCGGACATAACATCTTGTCCGCGGTTAAACTAGCAAGACGTGGATTGGAGATGCAAAGAAAGGAGGGAGGGAGGGAGGGAGGGAGAGAGGGATGTTCATTTTTTGAGTGAGAGAGACAGAGAGAAATGTTGTCGGCGTGGGATGGATATCGCCGGTAGTGAACTCCATCCTGTGAGGGTGTTCATGGTGTTCATCGGGGGAACAAAACTCGATTTGATCCCTTTGTGACAATGTCAATATATATATATATATATATGTGTGTGTGTGTGTGTGTGTGTATGTGTGTGTGTGTGTTGTAGATAATTACGTAAAAGGTCCATAAAGTTTGATGGTTCATGTAAAAACAAGAAAATTAAAAAAAGATGTAAAGTAACTAAAATGTCCCTCATTAAATTGGACTTAACGAAAAAAAGTTAACGGTCGTTAGGATGAGGACGAAAATCGTTGTGAGGTGTCAAATGTGAGGAAAAATTTGTTAAAACAAAGTTGAGTTATGAAAACCGTTGAAATTGACAAACGTTAGGGACCAAAAGTAAACTTTACTCTCTCTCTCTCTCTATATGTGTGTGTGTGTGGAGGATCTTTTGCTAACCATATATATATATATATATATATATATATATACCGGTTCAAATACTAACCAAAACTATTGTGCAAACTATGTTAACCCGATCTTGATCGTTCATTTTCTCATCAAACAGTCCTTATCAAATGAGACTATAAAAATAATCATTTAATTAATATATTAATTGAGATGCCTATGAACAACGGTTTAGAGGGTACTTTTGTAAAAACATCGCATGAACACGGTGAACATTTATATGAACACGGTGAATGTTCATGGACATTACATGGATATGAACACCATGAACACCGTAAACATCGGAATTACCTCATGATCAATTAGAGGGATCTTAAAAGATTTGTAACTCCCAAATAATTATTAGGGAGTTACATAAAGGTCAAATTACAAAATGACCCTTGTATTCAACTTATAAGTTACTTTTCAACATAAAGTAAAGAAAGAATGTGATTGGTTGATGTTGGTTAGTAGAGTTAACACAAAAAAATGGGTTAGTATTTGAACCACCCTATATATATATATATATATATATATATATATGTGTGTGTGTGTGTGTGTGTCTAATCAAATGAGAACAGTTTTGTTTTTGGTAACCGTAAGATCTAATTTCAACCACAAATCAAAGGTTAAAATAGGAAATTAATAATTTTGGTAATTCTAACTTAAAATTTTAATTAAGGGAATTTTAGGGATTTTATAAATATCGTCTCTCATCCTCCTCTTTCCTCTCTCCGGCGAATCTTATTCGACGAACCTTTTTCCGATGAATTTTATGTGAACATAAGATACACACCGTGATGCCTACAAACGATATTCACTGTGATATCCAGATATATATACAAGATGCAGAATGTGATATCCTTTGTAAAGCAATGAAAATAACGAAATTTGTAACACACCAGTTACCGAACCACAATTAAAGGACAGATCTTAAGCTAAATTTCAAGTTCAACTTCAACAAAATACGAGATACATAAATATATTTACCATCAAAAGATAAGTTTTATATCAACATTTACATYTGAAGRGCCGAAAGTATTCATCGGGAAAATAAAGACTTCAACCCGAAAAGAGTGACAAATTCTATCCAAAAGCATAACTACCGTATACCAAAATATGACGGTCCTCGATTCCAACACGAACCATCAACGATCTACAACTTTCCCTTTACTCTTAGCTTATTTTCCTGAAAGGTTTACCACTAAAAGGATAAGCTAACAAAGCTTAGTGAGTTTAAATGGATATCATGCACATTATGACTCATATAAGTACATTTATAAGAAAAATCTAGAAGTATAAGAGTCAATATTTATCAAAAGCAGGTGTTAACGAGAAATAGAATTTCAAGGAAACAACAAAGACAATCAAATGAATTTATAACACAACCACTTCAATAATCAAAACCACGCTATGCACAATTAGTACATTAACCAACAATTTAAGTCTAAAACAACAGACAATTATTAGGCTTGACTTACCAATCCGCATTCGTCCACTCTCGGATGGTATACAAACCCTCTACTCATCTTCCTGCAATAACCATCCTCCATCCCCGGACAGATGAGTAGGGACAGCCCCTCCGTTGTTGTCTCACCAGGATCCAAAGGTTTCCGACAACCGGCGCCCAACACATAAACAATGTTAGGACCAAAATTGATCCTAATTATTCTAAAAGTATTATCAAGTAATCGGGGCCAAGAATGGAAGATCTGAAGATGTTGTTGTGCTAAAATGACTAAGTC
>NW_020203271.1:0-4190 GCF_001531365.2 Cynara cardunculus var. scolymus | reverse complement strand
TTCATTTCATCTTTGTTCTCCCACGTCCAATTCGGACCACGGTGATGCTTCCATTTAACAAGGACCAAATCTACGATCTTGTTTCGTAGATTAACGGTTCTTTCATTAAGAATGGCCTTGGGTTCTTCTATGTACCTCAATCTTTTATCCAACTTGACCTCGGCCAAAGGAACGGTTCTCCTTACCCAACCATTTCCTTAGATAGCTAACATGGAAAACGTCATGAATACCGGAGAGTTCTTCTGGCAACTCCAAACCATAGGCTTGTTTTCCGATACATTCAAGGATTTTAAAGGGTCCAACGAAATGTGGACTCAACTTCCCTTTCTTACCAAATCGTAAAATTCCCTTCCGAGGTGATACTTTCAGCATCACCATATCTCCCACTTCAAACTGAATCGGTCGTCGTCGTTTGTCGGCATAAGATTTCTGTCGATCTTGGGCTGCTTTCATTCTTTCACGTATAACCCGTATCTTATCATGTGTGACTTGAATCAACTCTGGTCCAGCCAACACTTTCTTTCCGGTTTCTTGCCAACAGAGAGGCGTACGACACTTACGTCCGTACAAAGCCTCAAAGGGAGCCATGCCGATCGTGGAGTGATAACTGTTGTTATACGAGAACTCTATAAGTGGCAAGTGGTAATCCCAGCTTCCACCAAACTCCAAGATACAAGCTCGTAACATATCCTCCATTGTTTGAATCGTGCCCTCTGACTGTCCATCGGTTTGGGGGTGATACGCAGTACTAAGAGCGACACGAGTCCTTAGTTCTCTTTGCATACTAGTCCAAAAATTTGAGGTAAATCGAGAATCACGATCAGAAACTACCTTTAACGGTACACCGTGACGGGCAATTATCTCATCGATGTATACTTGTGCCCAACGATCCATAGAATAATCTTCCCGAACCACGAGAAATTGAGCACTTTTTGTTAACTAGTCCACAATCACCCAAACACTATCGTGTTGACGAGAAGTCTTCGGTAACTTCGTTACGAGGTCCATGGTCAACTCTTCCCATTTCTAGACGGGCACCTCCAAAGGTTGTAAACTACCATAAGGTTTTTGGTGCTCAACCTTCACTTGCAAACACGTAACGCATCTCTCAACATAACGGCCAATATCTACTTTCATGCCCGGCCACCAAAACTCGGTATGCAGATCATGATTCATTTTTGTACTGCCGGGATGAACGGACATTCTAGATTTGTGAGCTTCTGCCAGAATAGTCTTTCGCACACCACCAAGTTTCGGTACCCAGATTCGGGATCTAAACACTTTCACGCCACGATTATCTTCCGAGAGAGAATCTACACATCCAACTATCCGTTCAGACGTCACATGTTCAGGTTTTAAAGCCTTAGCTTGCCATCTTCGCAGGTCGTCAATAAGCGTAGACTGTATAGACGTGTGAGTGATTGCGTAACACATATAAGAGACATACACTTTTCGACTCAAAGCATCCGCCACCACGTTGGCTTTACTAGGATGATAGAGTATTTTACAGTCATAGTCTTTTATTAACTCCATGGCCCTTTGCTATCTCATATTCAAAGTCTGTTGATCGAAAATGTACTTCAGACTCTTGTGATCCGTGAATAATTGACATTTCGTCCCATAAAGATAATGATGCCATAATTTCAAGGCAAACACTACCACCGCCAACTCAAGATCATGAGTGGGGTAGTTCTTCTCATAATCCTTCAACTGTCGGGAGGCATACGCAATCACCTTGCCTCGTTGCATCAATACGCAACTCAATCCCAACTTCGACGCATCACTATTGACCACAAAGTCATCATTACCTTCGGGTAAGGCAAGAATCGAAGCGTTCGTCAAACAAGCTTTCAAGAGCTGGAAAGCTTTCTCTTGTTCTTCATTCCATACAAGCTTCACAGCTTTGCGAGTGAGTGAAGTAAGGGGAACAACAATCTTTGAAAAGTCTTTTATGAATCGTCGGTAATAACCCGCTAATCCAAGAAAACTGCGGATCTCTGAGGCATTCTTCGGTGGTTCCCAATTCTGAATTGCCTCAATTTTAAATGGATCGACGGAAATACCCTCATCGGAGATCACATGCCCTAAGAATTGCACCTTTCTGAGCCAGAATTCGTATTTCGAGAACTTGGCATATAATTTCTCTTTTCTTAGTAACTCCAACATTTAACAGAGATGCGTAGCATGATCAATTTCTGACTTAGGATACACAAGTATGTCATCAATGAAGACAATGACAGACTTATCGAGCATAGACCGACATACTCGATTCATCATATCCATGAATGCAGCCGGAGTATTCGTTAAACCAAATGGCATTACCAAGAACTCATAGTGTCCGTATCGGGTACGGAAAGCCGTTTTTGGTACATCTTCATCCCGCACCTTGAGCTGATGGTATCCGGATCTCAAATCGATCTTGGAAAAATAACTTGCTCCCTGCAGTTGATCGAACAAATCGTCAATACGAGGTAACAGATATTTATTCTTGATTGTTACTTTGTTTAACTCGCGGTAATCAATACACATGCGAAATGAACCATCTTTCTTCTTCACGAATAACACCGGAGCACCCCAAGGTGAAGTACTCAGTCGGATGAAACCTTTATCCAATAATCCTTGTAATTGGCTCATCATTTCCTTCATTTCTGCCGGGGCAAGACGATTGGGTGTCCGTGCAATAGGTGCAGCACCTGGCACAAGGTCAATTCGAAACTCTACTTGCCTGTCCGATGGTAGACCAGGCAAATAATCAGGAAAGACATCCTGAAATTCACATACCACGGGTACATCCTTGGCCCATGAAAGAAGGGCACCCCTTAGATAAATATCGACGAGCTTTGAGTACAGAAATTACCTTGATGTCACCGACCCCTTTTTCTCCATACACATAAACATAATCTCCTTCACTAACTAGTATTCGGATCATCCGTTGCACGCAAATAATATCCGCCCGATTTGCTACTAACCAATCCATACCAATAACCACATCAAAGCCACGAATATCCATAAGAATTAAGTCTACTGAGAAATTTTGATCCTCCAATACTAATGTACAATCTTTGAATACTCTATCAGCTACTAAAGGGGTTCCACTAGTGGTATCCATAGAAAACGGTCTATCAAAAAGTACAAGAACAGATTCGAGGAAGCGAACAAAGGCTTGCGACACAAAGGAATACATAGAACCAGAATCAAACAATATACGTGCAGGATGAGAATTCACGAAAAATATACCAGTGACGAGCTCCGGCTCCTCCCGAGCCTCCTCTGCTGTGATCTGGAATGCTCTAACTCTTCTTCTTGGTACTTCCTCCTTTCGGGTTGAGGAACACCCAACCATTGGTTGTCATACTGAGGCCTTACTATCCTCACATTGGGCATTTGGACAATTAAGCTGACGATGTCCATAAGCTCCACAAGTATAACACGCTCGATCTCGTCTTGGGCAATTTGTACGAATATGCCCAACTTCACCACAGGAATAACACAAAATTTTGGACGGTTCAGAGAAACATCGTCCCGAGTGCGCCTTGCCACATCGTTGGCATGCGCGAGGTGTGTTTGACTGCATGGAATAGGCTCGAGATGGGGCTCGAGGAGCACTCTGAGACTGACTCCTTCTTGGGGTGAAAGATCGATTAGGTCGGTTTATAGGTACAGAAGTTGTTATTTTAGTTCTCTGTCTCTTTGGTTCGGGTGTGAATTCACCATAGAGAGAAAGTTCGTGTTCTCGTCGTCTAGCACATTCAACCGCTCTCCGAAAACTTGTAAGATCACAATTCGATACAAATTCTTTAATCTCTCTCCTCAGACCGTCAACAAAATGTTCAATCTTGTGTTGTTCAGAGGTAACGAAACGTGAAGCAAAACGTGCCTTCATATTGAACTGGGTCTCATACTGCACCACAGTCAAAGAACTCTTTCTCCAACCGTTTAAGGTCAATGAACTCTTTCTCCAACCGTTTTAGTAAGTCAGGGGGACAGTATTGTTCGTGAAAAATGGCTTTGAAACCTTCCCAAGTTAAATTATTTCTTTCAGCCTCATTCAGAGACTGGTAAGTTGCGTCCCACCATATCAATGCATTACTCATAAACATAGTGGTCGCATAGTTAACCTTATCCTCTTCAGAGACTTTGGAGATCCGAAACACTTTTTCTGTGTTCAGTAGCCATTCGATAGCTACAAT
>NW_020203270.1:5763-21775 GCF_001531365.2 Cynara cardunculus var. scolymus | reverse complement strand
AGAACCTCTGGCGCTTCTAACAGAGGCTCTGTGGGTTTGAGCTGAGCAACTACTCATCTCTCTATGGATTTTCAAACCGTTTAGGTAATAAAAAGGTGTAACATTATAAGAAGGCCCGACACATATCACAGAGGCTCTGTTACCCTTAGGCCTCTGACAGAACTCTATTAATAGTTCTTGTCTATTGATATGGTGCGCGTGGTTCTGTGAATAAGGGTTAGAATCAACACGCGCGTGTCAGAAAAGGGGGCGCACGTCATCAATCGCGCGTCTTCCCAACACGGCATGTCATACCTTTTGAGTCGTTTCAACCCAAAACCACTCATCACGACCTTTCGTCAAAATAAAACGGTTCAATTCAAAATTCTCACTATAAATACCTCTTACCCCCCAAATCAAAAACCTTTACCACTCTCATATTCTCCGGCGAACCTGAACTTGCGAACCTTCTTACAAAACCTGCAAAAATGTCTTCCTCATCTGCTTCAGCTCAATCCATCAACGTCTCCAGTGACAACGAAGTCACACAGGCCCAAGCTCTAACGTCTCACGCCCTATCCTTCGTCCAAAACCGGTACGAGAAGGTCGTGCTCGTGAAAAAGCCAAACAACTACTACTTCGTCCCTTCAACTACAGGTTTCCCTGAATTTACCTTTCCTTTACTAGAAATTCTTCGCAACCATCCTCTCTTCTACGCCCTGTCTGCTACTAAACCTACCCCTTAGTCCTACATAATCCAATTTCTCCTAAGTTCTTATATAACAATTCTTGACAACTCTGGACTGACTATTGTGGGATACGCCTCTCACCCTACCAATAAATCATTGGTACCTTTGGAATTGAATGTGGACATATTGCAAACTGCTCTGCACTTACCTAAACTGGAAGATCTTCAATTGGATGCTTTTGCTGCTACCCCGACAGATGAGGAATTGATTAAATTCCTTGAATTCCACTCCTATGCGACCCCAATCGTCAAACGGACTCAGTTCAAGCGCAAAGGACTACCCCCTGTCTGGAACACTCTGTTCTCTATAATAAACTGCTGCTTGACAGGGAAGGTGGGAAGCCACGACCAGGCCTCGCACGCCATGATGTCAATCATCTACGGGATCTACTTCAACCTGCCTCTCGATTATGCATAACTAATATTCGAGGACATGGTTGGTTTGATAAAGAAGAAATGCACAACTCAAAGGGGAGAAAAGTGCAAGGTCAAAGCGCAGAAGAAGGCCAAGGAAGACATGAACCAACCAAACCTCATTCTACAACGGTTCCTTGGTCTCCTCTTTGGAGATCTGATAGCAGCAAAGCTACCCTCTTTGGACCCCAACGCAAGGCTGTACCCGTTAAAAGAATTCCACCCAACTGAGCATGAACAAGGGTACAAAAGCCCCAGACCCTTATCCAAAGCCATGCTCAGGTACCTTAGTAAAGGAGATAGGAAGGCCTATAGACGTGGATTCAGGAGGCCAGAGCCGGTCCCTGAAACCCCACCACGCATAGGAATCCCATTAGGTGAGAAAATAGAAAAAATGAGGGTTGAGGGACGAACGGAGGAGCCAGAAGTGGCTGGTAAGGTGAGTGAGGCTGGCCCTAGAATCCCAAGTCCCCCACCTAAAAAGATCAAGAAGACACAGAAGGGTACCGACTCTTCTGTGAAGAAGAAGGAGAAAAAGAGGCCTGCAGAAGAAGAGGGCCCAAGTAGTCCTCTGCAGAAGCATAAAAAGAAGAAAACCAAGAAGGCCCAACCGACAGAGGTTGTGGTCACAGAGGCAGCAATCGAAGAAAGCCCCGCAGAGGCTACTACTCCCAAGCGCAGAAGGTTGCGCAAGGTCGTACAAGAGGATTCCCCAACGGCGCAGATCGATGATGTCATTTTCAATCTCCAACAGGAGTTTAAAGCGCCAATCGACGTGACAGTGTTGGGGACAGAAGTCGTCTTAGACGAAGAAGAAGAAGAAGTGGAGTTAGGAGAGGGAGAAAAAGATACCTCAGGTACACATCCTAGCCCTCCTCCCTGTGCTACCCACACTTCTAGGGGCCCTGTTCTAGAGGGATCCCCTATTGAACAAGGCGCACATACGCCAAACCCAACTCAACCTAACCTCGCAGAGGACATTCTTCAGTCCTCTGTCGATCGCACAGCCGGGCAACCACCTTCTACTCCTACATCYTCTCAAAAGGATGAAGGTTTTACTACAAGAGTCCCATCDCCCAAGGACTCGCCACATCCCAGAGAGGCATCTGTTGCCTCTCCACACATGAGTGACCAACCAGAATGTGCTTCAGAGGCACATGTGAGAGTCACCGCGACAGAGGGTCTAGAACGCCCAATGTCTACACTTGATCCCTCTGCCATGTTAGGCTCTGAACCTACAAGGCACGATATCAACAGAACACCGGTAGGCTCTCCTCATAGTGAAGTCCGAGGATCTGGTGGAAGTCCCCGAGTAGACTACGAAAAACCAGTCACTGAGGGCGCCTCACGCTCCGAGGCTACTAGGTCACCATGTGTTGGTGATCTAGGTACCTAGGATGCCTACGTGACGAAGGGGGAGCTTCAAACCTTCGCCACAGTGGTATTCCAAAAGATGGACGAGTTGAAAAGCTTGTTCATCTCACGCTCGATGACAGAAGACCTCGCCCCAATCACAGAGGCTCTGAAGGAGTTGAGCTCAACAACGGCAGAACTCAAGACAACACTCTCAACCCTTAAGAGTTCTATCCTACAGAAGGGTGATCTCACAGAGGCGTTCAATGCTCTAAGCCTCAATCCTTCTTCAATCCAGACGTTGAAGACAGAACTATCAGAGTTGGCCGCCCAGTATGCCGCTGATTTCGTCTCTGCGGGCTATACAGACTACTCCAAATTCAAAGACGAAATCAAGCAAATGTTTGCTTCTGCAGTCACTTACGGCGTGGATACCAAGTCATCCAGGGCCAATATCAACCATCTAGCCACTCGCAGAGAGCTAGATGCGATGGTTGAAGCTCTGGGAGACATCATGCGCAAACATACAGACCAACTGCTTAGAGAGGCCCGAGCCTCCAACACGACAATCAGAGACTGCACTACCCAGCTCGTGAAAGAGGGAGACCTCCTCAGAAGCGAAATCTACAGAAGAGTCTCCAAGTTGAAGTGGTCGACAGAGATAGACATAAGCCACGACTCTGTGCTCGCAGAAGAGGTCATTAAGAAAATGAAGAAGGCGGCCACCAAGATTTTGAAGAGATTGGAGAAGGCTCCCTTGGAAACATGCAAGGCAGAAGCCACCAAACACCATGACGATCAAGGAGATGATGACCATGATCGTCATGAGGGGGAGAAGAAGGCTGAGAAGAAAGATGAGCCAAAGAAGGCTTCTGCCAAAGGCATCAAGATTGTGGACTCTACAGCTGCCTTGTTCTCAAAAGGCAAAGAAAAGGCACCAGAGCCTGAAGGCAAAGGTAAAGGCAAAGCTATGAAGGAATCGCCACAGAAGGGGTCGTCAAGCTCAGAGTCGCTGGTGCAGATAAACGAAGAAGATTATGACGACCCAGAGCTCCTTCAAGCTTTAAAGGCTTCCTTGGCAGTAGCTCAAGCTAGAAAGGGCAGAGGCCCCATCCACAGAGCAGGAGAATGCTCTTCATCAAAATTCCCACAAGTCCAAAGAGAAACGTCCACAGGTACGTTCGACGCTCTACAAGGAACCGTCAATCCTATCCTTGTAGAGGGGTCAACCTAGAGGCCAATTCTAGAAGAAGAGGAAGCCAAAGTGCCAGAGTCCGCCACAGTAGGAAGGGTCTCTGAGATATTCGAATCAATGAGAAAGATTCCCATGCAACAAGTACGCACAGAACCTGTTACTACTGTGGAAGAGATTTTGATGTGGAGATACTCTGCAGTAGACACAAAGCCCCCCATGATCCAGAGCTCACAGGTATTCCTTCTGCCGATGCCAAGTTCCAGTTCTCTAAGCTAACCAGGCCACGTGAGCAAGTCTTCTCAGAGCACGTGATTGTGTCTCTTGAAACTATTTCTCCAAGGACCCTGCTGAAGAGGAAGGTGCTCTATGCTCAATATGTTGTGAAGAGGAATGACGACAACCTATACATGTTCATAGATGCTGACCTTCACAACCTCTGTGTATTTGATTTGATCTTCTTGCACAAAATTCTCAACAAATACATGGAGAGGAGGTCAAGCTATGCTCTGTCGCTTAAAAGGCTTATTGAGGTCATGCGTGCACAAGTGAAGTACTATAGCCAGAAGGACTTCGAGATAGCAATGAGGTTAACCCAGTCAGATCTTAAGATCACCCCTCCAAACAACAGGCTAGGATGGATACTTAGGTGTCATCCAAACTCCATTATTCACAACCCTGTTTTGGGTTTGTGTTCTTGGATAAGGATAACATCCTAAGGTTCTTCATTCCGACAGAAGCGAACAAATACTCGACATAGACCCTTGAATGTGTATTCAACAAAGCAGTGGCAGAGGTGAACAAAGGACATCTAAGGAAGGGCGAAGTGTCTAGCATTTTAGAGGCTATCAAAGTACAAGTCAACTTCAGAGAATGGATCTTCAATGTCTACAGAACCATCAAGTCTGACATGTTATATGTCGTAGACGACTATCCAGACTCTGTAGTTGGATAAACTTCTGTAATAGTTTTGGCCTATGAAACACAATTTTGTAATTCTTTCTTTATGTAATTCTTTTTCAGGGGATGAATATTATCTCCTCTTGTAATTTCTTTCAATTAAGTCATTTCTTGCATTAAATTGTCATTTTTTACTTTTTCATACTTAGGGGGAGATTGTTAGCTCTCATATTTCAATTAATGTAAAAATATGAAAAAGTACTACTACAAGTGTTGACAGAAGAGGTCTACCACAGAAGACCACAGAAGACCACAGAGGACCAACAACAGAAAATGTTCAATCGTACAAGTCAAAAGTGACAGAACCTCTGTTGTCTATCACAGAGGTTCTGGAAACTTGTCCTCTGTGAACAAAAGCGTACAAGTCAAGAATGACAGAACCTCTGTTGTCTCTCACAGAGGTTCTGGAAACCGATCCTTTGGTATCAAGAGCTTACAAGTCACATCCAGCAGAGCCTCTGGGATGGCTCACATAGGATCTGCAGTATTATCTTCTGTGAAGAACCTCTTCTCACCGCTTTACTTAGGTTTGTTAGCTGCACGTGCTAATCACGTGACTATGTTTGTAATCTGCTTTATTTGAACGGCTTAGATCATTTCACTTGTCTAGGTCATGTCAGAAAAGCCGTTAGGAACTAGTATAAATAGCAGTTTAGGCCTTTGTAATTCAGTGTGCTTCTTGTATTGTAATCATCAATATTTTCAATAGAATTGAAAATCATTTGAAGCTATTCTCTCGTGTTCTTCATCTTCATTCTACTATGTGTTCTTAATCCATTACTCTATTTTGTTCATATAATTGTTTTTGCTGCACTGTAATCGTTCTAAGAGTTCATCCAGAGTAAGTGATTAAATACCAAGCTGAATCTACAGGTCTTTACAATCTTAATTTCTGGTAGAGGCACAACTACTTCTGAATTTACCAAACACTTCCTCAAATTCGATACATGAAAAGTATTATGAATACCACTTAATTCCAATGGAAGTTCTAGCTTATAAGCCACTTCCCCAATTCTTTCAATGATAGGAAAGGGTCCAATATATCTTGTGCTTAACTTTCATTTATTTCCAAAGCGTACTACCCTTTTCCATTGTGACACTTTTAACATTACTCTATCTCCAATTTGGAATTCAATCGGTTTCCGCCGTTTATCTGCATAAATTCTTTGCCGATCTTAAGCCACTTTCATTCGTTCCCGGATTTGGCAAATTTTATCCGTCGTTTGTTGTACTAACTCAGGTCCAACTAACTGTTTTTCACCTATCTCAATCCAACACAAAGAAGTTCCATATGTTCATCATTACATAACCTGAAAAGGTGCAGCTTGAATACTTGAATGATAACTGTTATTGTAAGTGAATTCCACCAAAGCCAAATTACTATCCCACGATGCCCCAAAACAATAACACAAGCTCTAAGCATATCTCTAGTGTCTGGATAGTTCGTTCACTTTATCCATCCGTTTGTGGATGATAAGTTGTACTTAACTTAATCTGTGAACCTATTTCTCTTTGGAAACTTTTCTAGAACATAGAAGTGAATCGACTGTCTCGATTAGAAATTATTGATAATGGGATACCATGATGTGTCACTATCTCATCAATATACAATTTCGCCAATCTATACATTGAATAAGATTCTTTCATTGGTAAGAAATGAGCAGACTTAGATAACCGATCTACAATAACCCATATAGCATCATAACCTCTCAGTGTTCTTGGTAATTTGGTTATGAAATCCATGCTAATGTGATCCAATTTCCAGATTGGAATTTCTAAAGACTGCAACTTATCATATGAACGTTGGTGTTCTATCTTCACTTGTAGACATGTCATACACTGCTCAACATGTTTGGCTATATCTTTCTTCATGCCCGGCCACCAATAGTACTGTTTCAAATCCTGATACATTTTGTTTGTACTCGGGTGGATAGCAAAATGTGATTTTTGAGCTTCACTTAAAATACGTTCTCTAAGATTACCATAACACGATACCCAAGTTCTGTAATGAAAATTCCATAATCCCCTACCATTCTTTTCAAATTCTGATACCATTCCACCAAGTCTTTCTAGTTTAATTTTATCGTCCTTCATAGCTTTACATTGAAATTCTTGCAACTGTTGTAGAATACTTGGTAGTAACTCAACTCTTAAAGTTATAGCTTTGATAGTATCACTTTTCTCTTGACGGCTTAAAGCATCAGTTACCACGTTTGCTTTTCTCGAATGGTACAATATCTCACAATCACAATCACTAACCAATTCTAATGTGATAACTGGGTTCTGGTTATCACTCGAGGTAATTATTATGTGGTTATTTGATATATGATTACGTGAATACATTATTAATTGTTATATTTTATCATGTGAATACAAGTTTTCATAAGATCAGTATATAAATATGTGTATATTTTCGTGCATGTAATTGTGATAAAATATGCATAAAATTTGGTATGCATATGTCATGCATGAGATTGTATGTGGGTGCATGAATATATTTGCATGTATGGGTTATGTATACATGCATGCATGATAAATAAATTGAAAGCATGCATGAGGCTTCAACCGCGTTCCACTTATGGAAAGAGGTATATATATGAGGTGAGAATTGAAAGTTAAGTTTTTCTGGCCTCTTTGGGAACTAGAGAGAGATTTTGCGCTATCTGAGATTCAGATTTGTGTTTTCATCATCAAAACTCTAAAATTTGTATAAGGTGAGTATTTCAAACATCCTTTGTATATAATTGTTGTTTTGATACATATGGAATTCTATTTTTTTCTTACAAAAATGATGACCAGATTAACTTTATTTTCGGTTACTATATTGACCGAATAAAGTTTTAGTGTTTTGGAAGCTAGTAAGTCTGCTCATAGTAATGACCGGAGAAGAGTGAATACGGTTGTAGTGTTGACCGGATTAGAACCTGTCCAGCTGTAGTGTTGATCGGATTGGAGTTTGTCCGATCATAGTATTGATCGGAGAAAGTAAGTTCGGCCAAGAGTCAACCAGATTAAAGTTATGATTTGATTATCTTATTAAATCTTGACCGGATTCCAATGTATAGGACAGTGTTAGGACATTGTTGTCCGGACATGAAGTCCGGCCAAAGCCTGTCTGGACTTTGGGGTTGACTGGATATGAAGTCCGGCTGGAATCATATATGAAGGTTGGATAAGTTTTTAAATTATTTATTCAAAGTTGGATTATGTTAAAGAAATATTGTTTCTTTCTAAAATGATAAAGAAAGATTGTATAACACTGGTTATAACTATAGATGATGTTTCATAAGGACATTTGTGACTTCGGTCTGTCCAGATTGGGAATAATCTATAAATTTTGATTAGGAAATAAGGGTGGCATATCAAGGAGAGATGTACTTTGGAATAAGGGTGGCATATCAAGGAGAAGTGTACTTTGGGATATGGGTGGAAAATCAAGGAGAGGTGTACCTTTAGATATAAAGGTGGCATTTGTGTATATGTTTATTAATGCAACTGTTACTATTATGTCCTTTAAGATTACGATGGCTTTTAGTCCTTATTTTTTTGTGATTTAAAGATTCAGGCACATGGTTGTTATTAGAAATAGTAGTAATGATGTTAATAAGAAAAACATAATTGTCTTTTGGCCAGAGGTTTTGAATAACCGTGTTTCTAATAAAAAGTGTTTAGGGATAAGTTATGTGGAAATCTGGAAGGCTCTAGTCTTGCTTTTGCTAATAAGCCACTTATAAAGTCAGATTTTGGCTTTGGAAATCAGAGGGGTACTGGTTGTTGTAAACTATGTGGTTATATATAATTGTTCACATGAAAAGTTGATTTTAAATAAAGTTTTGGTGATCTTCACCCTGCAATTACATGGAAAAAGGGATCTCACTAGACCTTTTGGTCTAACCCTCATTTTGTCTTTCTAATATGTATTGCAGGAACTGCTGGGGTACATGATGGTAAGGGGAAAGAAAAATATAAATATTTTCCTATGTGCATATTTGTGTGAAGATCAATTTGTGGATGAACCTAGTTTTGAAGATAAATGTTAACTAGTACAAGAACTTGTATTTTGGAATTTTTGAGCCATGTATTTTGTACGATAATTTATTGTACTATGGGACCTAAGTGGTGTAATACATGTATTTCTTTTGAATGAAGTATGTGTTATATGCAACATATGATGTGGGGTGTTACAAAAGGTGGTATCAGAGCCTAAGTTTAAGGAATTTAGGTATTTAAAGCATGATACCTATACTTAAACTATTTCATTGCATGTTAGGGTCCCGAATATAGTTAGCATTATTGGGAATAAATATGATTAGTTAAGAAAACAGTGTGTAAGGTAAATTTGAATTACATCTGGCCAATGTAATATGAATTTACAGGTACTGTGATTACCTGGATTTCAGACAACATTGGTTGAGGTAACTTTTATATGGTTATTTTGTGAAATATGTGATGACATGCATGCTATTTAAATAAATGCATGGATCGTGTGTATATGTGATGCTATGCATATATGAGAAAGTGATAAAATAAGTGTGTGCACGTAGGGTGAATTGCATACTTGGGTTAATATTATTATATTATGAAAGTAGGCAATCTTCATGATTAAGAAAAGGGGGTTTAAAATATAATAAAACCCACCGGCCAAAGGAGTTTTATATTAAAAACTCATCCACCGTCTTTGTTAATATATATATATATATATATATATATATATATATAAAGAAGATAAGGATAATCTTATCATATCTCTAGAAAAAAAATATCTATGAAAGACAGTTAAGGTGTTCTTGAGAAGAATATTTGCATAAAATTGATTTGAGGAATCTGTGTTCATTTGAAGAAGTTGTTGTGTGATTAAACCTTCAAATCTGTGCATATTAACTTGAGTTTTTGATATTAAAACCTTTAAAAGATGTTATTTGAAATATGTGGTTTTGATGATTGATTTTGAAGGAAGAATGGTAAAAACTGATTCTAACAATTGAAGATGAGTTCTACGAACCTGGTTGTGGAAACCATTTTGGAAAATAAAGAAGACTTTTGCTTCTTTAAAACAGTTATGGATGATATCCTATTTTAAGGATTAAGGGGAGATTTTTAGTTTGGAAATGATATTGAAAGAACAGATGGTTCTTGAGTTTTAAAGTTCTGAGATTAAACTATTTTTGAAACCATTATTGGTTAAAAGCTATAGAGGATATTCCTTCAAGACGGTTGTGACTTCGGTCTGTCTTTGTTTGGAATTAATCTATAGATTTTGGTGGTTAAAACTATGGAGGTTGTTCCATCAAGACGATTGTAACTTCGGTATGTCTTTGTTACGAACTAATCCATAGATTTTGATGAGGAAATAAGGGTGGCATATCAAGGAGAGGTGTACCATGGCATAAGGGTGGCATATGTTAGGACTGAAATTCAGTGTAAAATTGTATTTGTCTTGAAAGTTAATTTCGTCTATAATTGTTTAAAAGTCATCGTGTTTGACTTTTCTTAGGTTGTTTGACTTTGACCTTGTTTAGTTGTTTGACCCTATATAAAGGGTGATGTCTTTGTAATTTTGTAGAGAGCCATATTATAATATCAGATTCGTATATACAAGTTTGACCAAGAATTGAGCATTGACTTTCTCTCTCTACTCCTTCTAAGTTCTTACATGAAATATCATTCTGCCATTGATGATTTTGATGCTTACATGAAGATTGATCAATATGAAAGTATACAATAGAAAGACTCAAGCATGACCAGAGCCTCTGGTTCTACTAACCAGAGTTTCTGGCTCAAAACTCATGACCACCTAGAGGCCCTCTGGTTCAACGCGAAGACCAACCAGATCCCCTCTGGTTGTTCTTCTTTGTATGAAAAGTTTTCTAAGTTAAAATAAAAATTAAAGTATAAAATCTTATAAACACCTTTTAAAACATAACTTTGACACAGAGCTCCTATCTAATAGATATAGAGCCTTTGGTTTTAAATAAAAGATTTGTAAAAGACTTGCATCATAATCAAACCATCATCAAGAACCCTCTGGTTCTATGGTGAGGACCAACGAGAGCCCTTCTGGTTTCTTTCAAAGAACAACCAGAGCCTCTCTGGTTCCTCACAAATAAAACGTTTTGCCAAAAACATAGTTTGTCCAAAACCATTGGCCATAAGCCAAGTTTTCCCTTTCTCAATAACATCATTATTATCATTTCTAATAAGAGCAACATCCCTGAGTCCTCAAATCACAAAGAAGTAAGAACTCAAAACTATTGCAATCTTAAGAGACATAATAGCAAGAGCTAAAATAATCACACATACAAATGTCACCCTTATATCCAAAGGTACACCTCTCCTTGATTTGCCACCCTTATAACCGCAGGTACACCTCTCCTTAATATGCTGTGTGTCCCAATATTGATCAATCTTCAAGTAAACATCAAAATCATCAATGGTAGAATGATATTTCATGTAAGAACTTAGAAGGAGTAGAGAGAGAAAGTCAATGCTCAATTCTTGGTCAAACTTGTATATACGAATATGATATTATAATATGGCTCTCTACAAAATTACAAAGACATCACCCTTTATATAGGGTTAAACAACTAAACAAGGTCAAAGTCAAATAGCATAAGAAAAGTCAAACACGTGGACTTTTAAACAATGATAGACAAAATTAACTTTCAAGATGAATAAAATTTTACACTGAATTTCAGTCCTAACATTCTCCCCCTTTGTATTCAGACTTGAAAGAATTTGTGCGCTTTGAGTCTCGTGTGAACTTTGTTGCTTTAAGCACTTTATGTCCTCTTCAAGATAATCTCCAACTTGAAATCTTCAGACAATCATTTGTTTGAGAAAGATCTTCTAACATTCTCCCCTCGAATGTAGAACTGCGATGATCTTCTCTTTTGACAATGTAGAACAAAAACAATAGCGATCTTCAGAATTGATCTTTAACACACTTTCTCTTCAAAGGTAGTCTTCATCAGCAAACTTGTTGATCTCAGATCTCTCAATAACACTAATAATCGAGTTAAGAATAAACAAATTATAGTGTTTTAATAAACAAAATGATGAACACTCAAGAACAATGTATTCAAAGAATAATCTTGAGTGCCAATGATTTCACTTTATTCAATATGAAAAACGTAAAAGCGACATTTTTAACAATAGGCCTAATCACCTATTTATACTAGAAGGCTAATTAGAAGATAACTATCTAGTGAGACTATTTAGCTAATCTTCTATTAACGGATAAAGTTTATCAAAACCATGGATAAGCTATAAATTAAGATAAACTTGAAATCTAGCTGTCGATTTGTCATCTCCAGCTGTCTTTCATGGAATGATGATTCAACCTTATCCTTATATCTTCATCGTATGCCTATGGTTGAATTGCTGAAGAAAACTCTAAGTGTTGTTGACCAGAGGGGTGATGAAGATGCTCTTTCCATCGCATCTCTGGTTGTTCATCGACCCTCTGGTTCTTTTCCAGACTTGGTCAATTCTGCTTTAATGTCTTCATCGGTCTTATGGTTCTTCATCACTTATTGTTCATCATTACTTTTACACTTATAGATTATGGGGTCTAACAATCTCCCCCTAAGTAATGAAAGAACAAACATAAACTAATCTACGAACAATTTTGAAGAACAGAAACTAATCTAAGGAAAAGCATCAAATTCCAAAAATTTTAGATGAATAAAGGTCGCTCGTCTTCACTATCGCTCTGTTTGCCATCTCAAATCTTATTCCTTGATCCTGTCTCTGAGCTGTGAACACATAAAGGTCGATCAAGTCATAGGGGTTGAGATTGATCAAGTCATTGTCGTTGAAGACGCTCACCTGACCATGATCTCTCTCCATCGTGTACTCGATATATCTAATAGCTCTATTAGCGAAGGTCCTCGTCTTGATATCCATTACCATCCTTATCCCATCATTTGAGAAGACAACTTGTGGTGGTTGGGTAGTCTGTCTAACGAACCGATGGTGTAAGAGGTCCATGGATTCTAGCGATAGACTGGAGGATTGAGAGACAAGCTTTCATCACAATTGTGGTATAGATATTGATGGATGTTCTCCATCATGATGGGTTCCCTGGGAGGTATCTCTGGACGTCTTCTTAGCGACTCCATGTTCTTGATTATTTCATCAACTAGGCTCTGCGGAGGGTGCCTTGATGAAGAGGGAATGTCCGCTTGCACCGTGGTTGGTTCGATTAGGGGTTGAGTTTGGGTAGTGGGTTGTGTATCGATTGGCAATAGGATGGTTTCTTGGGTTGGCTCATTTTGGGGTGGTTCAGGTTCATCGGGTTGGGTGATGAAAGGTTGTGTATCACGAGGGGTTGGTGATGGGGTTAATGGTAGGTTTGGTGTTGGTGATGGAGTAAAAGGTGGGTTGGTTTCTGTTGGTGGGGTGGATGGATTTTCATCGGTTGAGAACTCAACACGATGGGTTTAGGTGTGGTAGCAAGGGGAACATGTACATTAAGTACATCTTCAGAGGGATGAGCCTCTGGTTCCCTTGCTTGGGTTGATGGAGATTGTTGTGTTTGGGGTGGTGGAGATGGTGGGTTTTGTGTTTGGTGATGGGATGTTGAGGGTGCAGCGGATTCCATGGGTTGTGAAGCGGTGGCCTGATTCTCCCCCTCATGAGGACCGAGACCTTGATCATCGGGGTCTGGATCCTCATGCCTTCGTCGTTTGAGGTGGCGGCTTGATGAGTAGGAGGCCCTGGACCTGTTCTTCTTCCACAGCCGTATGTGGTCGGCCAATGTGCGCACTCGATCCTTGTTGCGCTGTTGTTCCATGGTGCGAAAAAGTGTGTTTGTTCGATCTTACTGTTACATAAGACTCTTCCTCAGCGCAACCGGCCTGGCAGCAAACTTTGCACTTATCTCATTGAACGATGATATAAGTGCCTTGGACCGAGCCCGGAGATCGGCTCTTGTGGAAAAATCCATGCTTGATGTAAGTGGCGGTGGCACAGAGGTGGTGGTGGATATCGATGAAGGATTGGGAAGGTTGGCGATGAGATTCCTCACCTCTGCAGTGAAGGAGGAGAAGGCTGCATCGAAGGATGGGCCTATAGAGGGAGGTGGAGGTGGTGGAGGTTGTGGTATGTTGGCTAGTATAGTGGCTGGGAGTTGGGTTAGGGTGGTTTATATGGCGGTCATTTGGGTGGTGAGGGAGGCCAGGGTTTCATCGATTGATGAAGTTGTTTAGGGTGGGGTTTGTTGAGGGAGTTGGGAGAGTATGGTGGCTGGTAGGGCGTTAAGGGTCTGGAAGATGGTGTTTATTTGGGTAGTGATGGAGGCTAGGTTCTCATTGGTCGCAGTTGCCTGGGCCATGAGAGTGGTGATGGAATGGATGAGGAGTTGGTTTCTTTGAGTGGCAAGGGAGGAGGTGGTGTTGTGGTGTTGGGTGACGGTTTGTTGAAGCATTTGGAGACGTGTGGTATTGTCTCGGGTTTGGGTGGCAAGGGTGGTAAGGGTCTGTTAAAGGGTGCCAAGGGATTGTTGAAGGGTGGTGGTATCGATGGATGGTGGGTTTTCAACAATCCCTTGGATGATGAGTTTTAGGTCTTCCAAGGACCGCTGAACTAAGTCAACAAAGGCTTGGAACTCGGCCTTTATGACCAGTTCTGTAGTAGGGGTAACCCCTGCAGCAACGGATGCTGTAGGTTGAGCCTCTGCTCCTGAGGCACCTTCAATGCCTTCTGAAAATATAGGCCTTGAAGGACTTCCATCATATCCTTGATAGCCCTCAAGTGAGGAGCTATCTCCAGATGTTGCGACAACTTCTTCTTCTTCCTTGGCTTCAGAGGCTGGGTAAGAGAAGTAAGTGTGTTTCCCCTTCGCTAGATCAAGTATCGAAGGGGGTTGTGGTGCACGAAAGGGAGATCGCTCTGAACGATCTTGGGGTTCATCAATGGCAGAAGCAACACATGCTTCTGGGTGTGTGGGTGGTACTGTCGAGCCATGAGGCGATATGGCTCTTATGTCTTCATCGCCTCTCTGTTGGAAGAGGGGCGATGGAAATTGAGGTTCCTCAGGTAAATCATCTCCAGAGGCCCGAAGAATGGCCTCTAGATGGCTGGCTGGTTGTGGGATTGGACTGGGTGGTCCTTGTTCAATACCCTTTTGGCCTTGATCACCAGGGGTAGAGGAGGTGGTTGCTCTTTGGGAAGAGGGAGGGGGATGTGTTTGTGAAGGGCCAGGGGATACACGTGGAGTACCATCATCATCATCATCATCATCATCATCATCATCTTCATCATCCGATGAAGATGGCTCATGTGCTTCCTTGCTTGTTTCTAGGGACGGCTTTATTCGCTCTGGGGTAGCTGCCCTTGGTTCATGGGACAGCAGAGAGCGTTTGTAGGTTCGTTGGATCTCCAATGTCTCTGGTATGATACCGAGAATTGCTTTGGAGACTGGTCTGTTGATGGTATATCCTTCCTTCGAGAGAGTGGGTCGATGGCCATGCATTTTGAAGACGAGGGTGAATGGTTCTTCGGCCGGGAGGTCATGCTTCCTCATCGCATCCCCTATGAAGAGAGCGAGGAAACATAACAGAGGTTAAGGGCTTACCGGTCGCCTGGAGTTTACACTTCTTGACTACGGCAGTGTGGATCTCATTGTATATGAGAAAAGCGTAGTCGAGAGGAATGTTGAAGAAAGTCCGTACATGATCGTCATGATGTTGATGTTGCCCTGGTCCATCGACCCTAGTTTACAGGTGAGGGCCCTGTTCAATATGAAAAAAAACATATTCCACATTGGCGGTAAACACTGCCTTTTGAAGTCGGAGGCGTTGCGTAGGTCACGATTGTAACCTAGCATTAGGATGAACCTGAGGATGTCGGAGGTGATGGGTGGCTTGGCATATTGTTCAATGCCGAGTTCTCGACGGGTTGGAATGCACAGAAATCAAAGTACTTTTGCCCGAGAGATCTTGAGCGAGCAAATCATGTCGTTTGGGGGCGTCAATGTCCCCCATTATTCCATGGCTTTTAGGGTCAAATTCGCAGGTCTACCAGTACTGTTGGACGTACTTTAGTGGTACGCTATTGTCAGTGAGGGTCAGTGCTGGTAGAAGGATGCAGTTTTTGAAGATTTCGATCATGACGGCAAACCTGTCGTCGAACAGGGTGTTTTGCAGTTCAATGGCATGGTTGTTGGGCTTCATTGGGAGGAAGATGATTGCGCGGCTGTCGGTGCCGGTGGATTGAACGTGGTTGTCGTTGTTGTTGGACTCGTGTGATGCGGAGGAAGCCATTGCATAAGAAGTTGCAGGTAAGTTCGTTCGTCAAAGTCTGTTTGCAGGTTTTAGGAAGCGTAAAGAGTAAATGGAGGTTGAAGAAGGGTATTTATAGGTAGG
>NW_020203270.1:3002-4908 GCF_001531365.2 Cynara cardunculus var. scolymus | reverse complement strand
AAAGACAATGAATCCAGAGGCTCTGGTCTTTAGAACCAGAGGCTCTGGTTGCAAAGGCGAGGAAAAAGAAGTATGAGAGAATGGTTGAGTGTATGTGAAAAAGTATAATGGATGGGCCTTTGAGACCAGAGGGGCTCTGGTTCCAAAGGCTTTGAATCCAGAGGCTCTGGTCTTTAGAACCAGAGGCTCTGGTTGCAACAGCGATGAATTGAAGTATGAAAATATGGTTAAGTGCATGTGGAGTGAGAGAGGGGGGATTCTTTGGGTTCAGAGAGGCTCTGGTCGCAAAGAGTATGAATCCAGAGGCTCTGGTTGGTTTAGAAATGCTATTTTTGATGAATGAAAGGTGAAATGAACATGCCAAGTCTTATATGGGAACCAGATATCTCTGGTTGAAAAGGAATTGGAAACCAGAGGCTCTGGTCTTTAGAACTAGAGCCTCTGGTTACATGAATGAGGATATGCGATGGAGTTCAAAAGGGGTCTGGTCTCAAGGGGTGAGAATCCAGAGGCTCTGGTCTTTAGAACCAGAGGCTTTGGTTGCGAAGGTAATACTTAGTGAAGAAAGACCAAGTATTTGCTTTGGACCAGAGTGTAACACCCCAAATCCACACATTGCATATAACACATATTTCATATATAGAATACATGTTTTCCCCACATAGGTCCTTGATACAAGAGTGTAATATAAAATACACAACCCAATAATTCCAAAAGTACATGCTCTTGTATCCTATCATCTATGCTTCCAAAACAGCTAAGCATATAGGGAAGTAATTCACATAATACTTTTTCCCTTATAATCATTACCTACACACATAATTTTGAAAACACAAAAATGAGGGTTAGACATGAATGTCTAGTGAGATTCCCTTTTATGTAATGCAGGGTGMAGATCAMCAAAACATTTATTTCAAATCATTCATCGCATGAAGCAAAACTGAAAACATACTGCTTCGGTCCATCGGGCCTCTGGTTTCAAACAACACTTAGAAAATATTTCGACAACCAGGACCAGAGCCCCTCTGGTCTCTCTTCCAGAGCTTCTGGCTTCACGACCAGAGCCTCTGGTTCTAAACCACACTTAGAAAATATTTCAACATCCCAGACCAGAGCCTCTCTGGTCTCTCTTCCAGAGCTTCTAGTCTTCATGACCAGAGCCGCTGGTTTCACTAACCAGACTTAAAATATAATTCGACATTCAGGACCAGAGCCCCTCTGGTCTCTCTTCCAGAGCTTCTGGTCTTCATGACTAGAGCCTCTGGTTTCAAATCATACTTAGAATATATTTCAACACAGGACCAGAGCCCCTCTGTTCTCTCTTCTAGAGCTTCTGGTCTTCATGACCAGAGCCTCTTGTTGTACTAACCAGCACCTCTGACTCATATAATTCTTAAAAATGGTCTTTAAACAAACCTTCGATCAATAAGATAGCCTTTTTCATAAAAAGAACAATCATAGAAAATTCATGTTCGACCAGAGCCTCTGTTTGTACTAACCAGAGCTTCTGGTTCCAGAGACATGACCAACCAGAGCCCCTCTGGTTCAACCAGAGCCCCTCTGGTTCAACCAGAGCCCCTCTGGTTCAACGTGCAAGTCAACCAGAGCTTCTCTGGTCTGATTTTCATAAAAAGATTCTAAGTATAAAACTCTTTTCTTAAAACATCTAAAATACTATGTTGACGCGAAAGCTCTCAACTATCGATACAACACCTCTAATCCAAATAAGACCTTTAGTAAAAACTTGTTCATCCTTCAAATCAATAACCAGAATCCTCTGCTCCAACGATGAGGACCAACCAGAGCCCCTCTGGTTCCTTACAAGGAACAACCAGAGCCCATCTGATTCCTCATGAAAATAACCATTCTGTTTCAAAACACTTTTAACCAATACCAATGGCCATAG
>NW_020203270.1:0-1242 GCF_001531365.2 Cynara cardunculus var. scolymus | reverse complement strand
GAAAGTATTGTGAATCAGACTAAGTTCCTCTGGTAATTCCAATTGGTAAGCTACTGGTCCAACTCGTTTACAAATTTTGAATGGATCCACTTTGATTCCTTCTTGTGACACAACATGGTCCCAACTAATTTGGTCAAATAAATCATCAATCCTGGGTAATGGATATTTATTCTTAACTGTCAATTTGTTTAACTCTCGGTAATCAATACACATACGCATAGTGCCATCTTTCTTTTTCACAAACAGAACTGGAGCTCCCCATGGTGAAGTACTTGGCCTGATAAATCCTTTGTCTAACAAATCCTTTAATTGTGTAACCAGTTCTTTTAATTCTGATGGAGCTAGTCTGTACGGTGCTTTTGCTACAGGTGCTGCTCCGGGTATCAAATTAATCTCAAATTTAATAACTATATTTGGAGGTAGCCCTGACAAGTCTTCAGGATATTCACTGACAACCGAAATTAATTCTTGCTTACTCTTTTCTTTCTTAGCATCAATTATGTAGGCTAGAAATCCTTGGCATTTCTTCTGGATACATTTTCTGGCTTTCATCACAGATAATAGACTGATACGATGATTCTGATGATCACCATAAATTACGACTATCCTTTTGTCAGGTAACATGATTCTAATCATCTTTTCATTGCAAACGATGCTAGCCTTATTTTCTGCCAACCAATCCATTCCTATTACCACATCAAATTCCTTCATAGGCATGGGAAACAATCGGATGGGTATCTCACAATCCTCAATCATGATAGTGCAGTTTTTAAACATATAACTTACAGATACTTGACCGTTAGCAGTATCAACAACTAATTTATCGTCAAGTAGCACAGAATTCATATGAGCATATGAGGCAAATGATGGGAATACAAATGAGAAGTTTGCACCCGAGTCAAATAACACTTTAGCATGTAAGGAGTTCATAAAAAAATGTACCTGTTACTACATCGGGTGATGTTTCTGCTTCATGTGTGGTCATTTGAAAAGATCGACCCCGCGCCCCACCTATTGCTCCTCTGCCCATATTTGGTCTTCCTCAGCCTGTTGATGTATTGCTCTCCATAGCTAACTGTGGAGCTTTCATTTGTGGACAATTTGGTCTGAGGTGATCAAGAGAATTACAATTAAAACACCTTTTAATTATTGGGCAAACATTCGATAAATGACCTGTTTCACCACATCTATAACATTTCCTTATCCCACTTCTGCATTCTCCCTGATGAACTTGATGACATC
>NW_020203269.1:20987-22074 GCF_001531365.2 Cynara cardunculus var. scolymus | reverse complement strand
TGGGTAGATAACTAAAGTGCCTAAATGGGAGAAATCTACCCAAAACTTAAACGGATGATCTAAATGGTGATGTAAAGGTTGGAACACCTTTGAATGAGTTAATATGAAGTGTTAGAAGTGACGGAAGTCGAAAAAGTCGCGTAGATTGCCTTTTAGGCAAATTTTTCAAATTACGGTCCTATTTCAATGAACTACGCACACAATACTCAATCGGGAGGTTTTTGATAGAATGTGAAGCTTTGAAACTAAGATTGGGACCTATTAGAAGTTGTTGGAAGTGTCGGAAAAATTTTGCGGGATTCCGAGCTCAAAATCAAAAACGACAAATTTGTAAAGGAAAGCGTAACACATACAAATATGCAAAACTGCTGTTACTGGAAGATCTTTCATGAAATATTTTTAGTGAAAGTTATAGATTATCTTGTTACGAACGCGTAGGCGAAAACCTCATCGAAAACGGAGTTCCGAGCGAAAAGTTATGCGATTTTTAATGTTTAATGGTCAATATGGATACCCAGCCGGGTCAACCCGATCCAACTCGGGTTTTAGTGTAAAAATAGGCAGAAATTATGCATTTTCACCAATTTTCTTACGAAACAACATCCACACCTACTGAAGGTGCGATTTTCACACACTTGAAGCTTAAACCTTCCAATTCTTGGTGATTTGAAGGTTAAAGTGTTAGATTCTTGAAGAATAGGTGATAATCATCAAAGGTATGTCTCTAATTTCAAGTTTATCCCATGTAATTAGAGATAATCAAGAAGGTTAGGGTTTGCATGTAAGGTATTATATAAAGATGATGCTARAYTAAGGTTGTTTGATGATGATTATAGCCTAATCATGAAAGAAACTTGGAATAATTGCATATATTAGTAAGAAAGCCAGTAGCTTAAGCATTGTTAGTGATGTTATTGACGATTAATGGGGAAAAATCATGATTATATGCTAATTAATGATTAAATTTCTGAAATTTTKTCAAKAATATATAATGTGTGAGATGAAAACTGAAGATAGTGTAGAAATACAAAAGAATTGGACATTATAATGGATAATATGGGTGAATTGGTCATAAAAGAGTTTGGTT
>NW_020203269.1:1426-19397 GCF_001531365.2 Cynara cardunculus var. scolymus | reverse complement strand
CGCGGTTACACCGCCATTACATCTCTCTCGCGGTTACACCGCCATTTCATCTCTCTCTCGCGGTTACACCCCTATTACATCTCAAAAATATTTCAAAAACATTCCTTCTTTTATCCGGACTTGAAGTCCGGTCAATCTTGTCCGGATAACAAGTCCGGTCAAAACACTTTGAAAAAAATTATCTTTGTCCGGATTACAAATCCGGACAATACTTCACTTTCTTTGCTAACCGGTTTAAAGATAAACCGGACATACATAGTCCAACCATTGACCGGTTTAAAGTAATCTGGTCAATACACCGTACAACACTTGAGTGGTTTAGAATTACACCGATCACCTCTTGGCCGGTTTAGATGAATATCCGGTCACCTATTGGCCGGTTTAGAAGATATCCGGACAAGGCACAAACGGTTTAATTGTTCGGATTACAATCCGTACAACACTTGAATAGTTTAAGCAAGAACTTCTCATAAAATAACAAAATTTATGAAAACTAGTTCCAAATGCTTATCAAACTGTATGTAAGCAATTCATATCCAAAGCTCTTAATACACTCACCTTTAGAAATCGAGAATCAAAGCCTTTGAAATCCTCTTCATCCTGTGCAATCCTTCTGATTCTTCAGAGAATAACTTTCTAAAAATATAGTGAAGAGTCTAGCTTCTCTTCTCAAACAAAATCTATATATATATATACTACTTCAAAATGGTGGGCGGTTCTCTAGCCGACCTCCCTTTTAATTTAAAACTAATAAACTTTAAATTTGACCACTTAAATATTACTCACACATACATATCCGTACACACACATATATAAACTTTTAATAACAACCAGAATATTACAAAATGACACTAAATTGATCGTATAATTAATCCAATTGGACCCGAATTGGTTTAATAGGCCCATTTCTTTATAAGGAGTCTAATTGGGTCAAAATGACAATAATTGGTTTAGTTCGATCAGGCCTTAATGGGTATAATCGGCTTCTTTCTCCAATTTGAGTCTAATTGAGTTATAATGGTACTGAATCGGTCATAATTAGTCTAATGAGAAGTTAATGAGAGTGAGGTAGAATGGGTTTTTTTGCTCCTTACTGGGTCCATTTCGTGTTAGAGGATATAATAGGCTATTTCTCCTTAGGACGTCCAATTGGGTCAAAATGACACTAACTAGSWCATGATCAGTCTCATCAGACCCTAATGAGCATATTGGGCACATTTCTCCTTGACGAGTCCAGTTGGGTCAAAATGATACTATATGAGTCGTAGTTAGTATACTGAAAGGGGAAGAGTTTCCCCAGGCAATTTTATAAAGACAGTAAAAAGCGTCACCAATACAAAAGCAATCAGCAAGAAAAACTACGGCATCCTTAACGTAGTTAGTATAACTAGACGTTAATGTGACTAATTGAGGTCGAATGGTCCTTACGGGTCCATAATGGGTCCATTTGGTCCTAGTAGGTAGAATGTGCGCATTTCTTTTCATGGAGTCATTTTTGTCAAAATGACACTAACTGGATCACAATTAATCTTTGGACCCTGATTGGTTTAATAGGCCCATTTCTTTATAAAGAGTCTAATTGGGTCAAAATGACAGTAATTGGATAACAATTAGTTTGATCAGACCTTAAAGGGTATAATCGGCTTATTCCTCCATTTTGAGTCTAATTGAGTTATAGTGATGCTAAATGGGTCAAAATTAGTCTATTCAGAAGTTAATGGGAGCAGTCGAGGTAGAATGCGTCTTAATGATTCGTATTGGGTCCATTTCGTGTTTTTTTTTTGAAGGAAAACTTCTGCAAATTTATAAAACACAATAAAAAGGTTTACAACGCAACCAAAAAACAGACAGACCGCAATCTACAATCAAGAGCCCCAAGGCCGAGGGAAACACCCCAACCAAGCCACAACAAGCCAAAAGAAACAAAGCCCATAAGAAGCAAACAAACAACAGAAGATAAAAAAGAGAAGCTTAACCCAAACCAAAGCCCCCCAGAACCAAAAACAAGTCGTCAAATCAACCATAAGATACCACAGGAYGACTTGCCAACCAATCTGCACGACTGGAGATAGAATCCCTAATAACTGCAATGAGATCCTGAGCCGTACGCTTAGTCGCAGAAAAAAGTCTTCTATTACGCTCCTGCCAAATATAGTAAACAGCAGCAGCCACAGCAATCTTCTGCTTTAACAATTTCGGACGACTATTAGAATCYGAAATAACTTGTACAATCTGCTCCCACCTTGAAGGCATACCCTGCAGATCCACCATATGTAAAACACTATTCCATACAACTCCAGCATACGAACATTGAAAGAATAAATGATCATGACTATCCAAACATTGACCACAAAGCGAACACTCCAAATCTGGGGGCTCATCCTTCCAATGTAAACGGTCTTGAGTCGGAAGCCGTCTCTGACAAGCCAACCATAAACAGAATGCGTGCTTCGGAATATGACCCAAGAACCAAACCAATTTAGACCAAGGGATCACAGGATGATTACCCTCTAAGGAAGCCCAAGCATTACCCACTGTAAAATTCGAACACATAGTATAATTGTCCCCCCATAGAACTCTATCACGAACAGAGGTCAATAAAGGTAATGGAGAATTATGAAGCATATCAAACCATTGACACCAATCATCAGGCCAATTACCATTCCARCTTATWATAAGATCACGAACCATCGTTAAGGTAGAGAACCCACATGAATGGATAAACCGGTAAGAGTTAAAAGCGGAAAGAGGACCACAAGGTAACCAAGCATCCTCCCAAGCATTCGTGTCCCGACCATCACCAATTTGAGAAAAGAGAAAMCGACGCAAATGACTCCGCAAGTCTAATAGTTTACGAAAAACCCAAGACCAATTAGAATTCTTACGAACCATCCAGAAATTCGAAGAACGAAGATTWTTACTATAAATCCAACGAACCCACATAGAATCCCGTCGCGTAGCAATATCCCACACATGTTTTGCAAGAAAAGCCCGATTCCAAGTGGAAAGTCTTCTAAATCCAAGACCTCCAGATTCCAACGGTCTACAAACCACATCCAATGATAACCGACATCTACCACGAGGATCTTCCCTTGGAGCCCAAAGAAATTTCCGAAATATAGATTCAAGATCATGAATGATACCAGACGGGAATAAGAAAACTGACATCCAATGAAGTTGAAGAGATTGGAGAACCGATATAATAAGCTGACGCCGTCCATTTCGTGTTAGTGGATATAATGGGGCTATTTTCTCCACAAGGAGTCCAATTGGGTCATAATGACACAAACTAGGTCGTAATTAGTCTCATTATAACCTTATGATGGGTATAAACGCCCCATCTCTTCTTGAGGAGTCTAATTGGGTCAAAATGATACTGAATGAGTCGAAACTAGTATAACTAGACGTTAATGTGACTAATTGAGGTATAATGGTTCTTAAGGGTCCTTATTGGGTCCATTTGGTACTCGTAGGTTGAATGTGCCTATTGATTTCGTCTTCTCTTTTTGGTCGTACGTACACGGCTAGGGTTTTTCCCCTAGGGTTTGTTGTTTCTTTTGGTTAGGAGTGATCGATTGTGGGTTCTTGCTTTGGGGGTTTTGTTTGCTTACTTGAAACTGTTGCTCTCGGTTTTCAAGTCTAGGGTTGGTAATGTTCGGTTTTCCTTGACTAGGGTTTGCATGCGCCTAGTATTACACGGCTAGGGTTTGCATGCTTTCGTGAGTTTTTGGGGGCTGTTTGGAAATCGTTGTGTTAGCCTTTGCCACGCTGTGTTTTTGGTGGTGTTCTTGTTGGTGACAATATCTAGTTTCTTTTCCCGCATCAAGTGTTTCTGTGGTCTTTGTCTCCTTTGTTAAGTTTCTTGATAGAGTATTCAGCACCTTATTCTATGGTCTTCGTCTACTTTATTGAGACTGCTTGACTAGGGATTCAGTGCCACGGCTTCTTGATTAGGGTTATAACAGACTAGGTATTCTTGCCCTTTGGTGAGGATGTCTGATTTTGCGGATGTTATCTTGGAAGATGGTTTCTTCCCAGGATTTTGCTGATGTAATCTTGGATGAGTCGGATTCTAGCATGGTAAAAGGTCCTCCTTTGCATGAGGGTCTAAAGAAGAAGGCTGGAGTAAATGCTAGATCAAATCCGAGGGTGTCGGTATGGGAACGTCTTTCTCCAGCGGTTAGGAGTGATCATTGTGTGGTACCTAAAAAGTCCTTTGCAAAAATTGTGGGTGGTACTACCTCGACATAACTTACTTATTTTCCGGTTGAGAAGAGTGTGAAACCGCGGATCTGTTTTCCCTTGGATGTTACAAAAGGTATGGCCAAATCGTTTCAATCGGTTCTCTATGGTTATTTTCTTGGTCCTCGTCTTCCWTTCCCCATTGTTTTACGTGCGGTTCAGAATGCTTGGGGAAGATTTGGTCTTCTTGATGCTATGGTTAATGACATGGGTTATTTCTTTTTTCGTTTTAATGATGATGGTGGGTGCAACCAAGTAATTGAGACGTCTCCCCTCTTGATTAGAGGGAGGCCGCTGTTTGTCTCTTTCTGGGATCCCTCCAAGGGCCTTCAGAAGCCTGAGCACAACTCTTGCCCGTTGTGGGTTAAGTTTTTTAATATCCCTCTTGTTGCTTTCAATAGAGAGGGTATTAGTATAGCGCTATAGGCGTTCCATTGCGTTTGGATGCTTGCACTGCAAGCACTTGTGATAGAGCATGGGGTCGAACTAACTTTGCTAAAGTGTTGGTGGATGTTTGGGCCGTGGGTGAAATACAGAGGAATATTGAAGTGGTTATTCCAAGGCTGTCGGGTACTGGAGAGGATGTCATTGATGTAGTTCTTGAATATGATTGGGTTCCTTCCCAATGTTGAATTTGCAAAGTTTTTGGTCATCGTACGGTGTCATGTATGAAAGGGAATAATGCAAAGCAAAAGGTTTCTGATACTTTCTTGCAAAAAGGGGGGTTTAAAGATATCAGACGTAAAGAGTGGAGGCAGAAGGATAAATCAGGACTTAAGGATTTTCAGGAAACTTCATCGGGTGCGGCCTCAGGTAAGCATGATACTTTAACTGGGGTTGGCATTTTAAAACGGGTTCAGGAGGTGTCGAATCTCCCGGGGGATGGTATATAAGAAAAAAATGTTCCACGTTCTGGGGAGTCAACAAATTTGGAAGGGAAGGATGTCGGAAAGGTGGAAGGTCAGTTCTGTACGGTGGATGCGGGACGAACACCAAGGGGAAGAGATGATATTTCCAACGTAAAATTTTTATCAAAAGGGAATCCGGAGTTAGTACAAAAGGAGGTGCAAGCTTTTAAACCAAGGAGAGGCGCAATTCATGATTTGCATACTAGTAATCGGTTTTCTTCTTTATCTTCTGAAGATTCTAGTGATGATGATGACGATATGGAGATCATTGATACAGAGGGGCACATTATGGCAAAACGAGGAGAGGATGTTACAACTTCTTCGTCTCAATGATAAACTTCGCCGCATGGAATATTAGGGGTTTAAATGCCCTTATCAAACGAAAGGAGGTACGTGATTTAATTAATCTCAAGCATCTTTCTTTATGTTGCATTATTGAATCCAAAGTTGTTCATAATCACTTGGGGGATGTGTGTACTAGTGTATTTGGTAATTGGAGTTGGATTACAAATGGTTCTATTTGTGATCAAGGCACTCGCCTAATTATTGCTTGGGACCCGTCAGTGTTATCTGTTCTTATGATTGAGCATCACCAACAATATATCCACTGTGAAATTCGGATTTTTGGTCAACTAGATCCTATTTTTATTACTTTTGTTTATGGGTGTAATACGGGTATGGAAAGNCACCAACAATATATCCACTGTGAAATTCGGATTTTTGGTCAACTAGATCCTATTTTTATTACTTTTGTTTATGGGTGTAATACGGGTATGGAAAGGCGTGAGATTTGGCGGGYGTTTGGTGAATTTCATGTGTTTAATCAAAGGAAAGCATGGGTTGCGAGGGGTGATTTTAATTCAATGCTTTTTCCTCATGATGGGTTGGGGGGTTCCTCTAGGAGAAATTCTGACATGGAGGAGTTTCATCTCTRTTTGGAAGAGGCAGAATTGTTTGACATTTCGTATCAWGGATGCCAATTTACTGAAAGGGGAAGAGTTTCCCCAGRCAATTTTATAAAGACAATAAAAAGTGTCACCAATACAAAAGCAATCAGCAAGAAAAACTACGGCAACTTTGACTCACAAACCAAGTCATAAGGAGCCAAAAATGACAAAGGGAAAATACACCAAAACAAAACAATACCATACGCCAAAAAGCAAAAGGCAAGAAAAACCCATAAGATCCAAAACCGAGAAGGTACACCATCCACGTAGTCACATACCATTGGAATTCATAAGCTTCTTCCTTGTCTTCCWAGCCATCCGATGAAGAATCTGCATCTTGATCTCCGCAATAACTTTATCCTCCGAATGATTGAAGTTGTCAAAGAACTTCCTGTTTCGTTCCCTCCAGATATTATAAACCGTTGCCGATAAACCAAGTTTTTGAACCATAGACCAAGATTTCCAAGCTTGAGTGGACCCTCTGTGAAGGATATCCTCCCAATTGTTTGGATAGTTCGTTAATCCCACCTCCATTTTAATACCTTCCCRAATACTGCTAGAGTAAGTGCATTCAAAGAATAAGTGATTGTGCGTTTCAATCACTAAATTACAGAACACACACTTTAAGTCCGGTGGTTCATGCTTCCACTGGCTTATACGATATTGGGTTGGCAATTTCTTCTGGCAAGCCATCCACATGCAAAGAGCATGTTTTGGAATGTAAGCTTTATTCCAAACTAGTTTATACCAATGCACAAMYGGATTCACCTCTTGGATAGTCTTCCAAGCCACTTTCACCTCAAAATCACCCCGAGCACATTTATTATCAAGCCATCTGACGGTATCCTCCACTTGACTGGGAGACGGAATAAGAACATTTTGCAGCTGAGGATATTGTTGAATCCAATCCTCCGGCCAATTAGAACCAAACATGTGCATTACATCAGATATCGTAGAATTATTGTGAAAACCCTGTCCATTAATGAATCTATAAGACAAGGAATGAATAAGAGGGCCCGACTCGCTCCATGTATCTTCCCAAGCATGCGTAGATAAGACATTACCCACATTGTAGATAAAGAATCTTCGGCAATGAGGTCTTAAGTCTAAAAGACTCCGGAGAATCCATGACCACTCATTCCTCTTCTTGATAACCCAAAAGTTACGGCCCCGAACACAGTGAGATTGAATCCAAGAGACCCACATCGTATTTCGTCCCTTTAAAATATCCCAAATATGTTTGAAAAGAAGACACCTATTCCAAATCGCGAGTCTTTTCAAACCAAGACCCCCACTTTGAATAGGCAAGCAAATAGTATCCCAAGCAACTCGACATTTACCCATCTGACCCTCTGCTTTATTCCATAAAAAATTACRAAAAAGCTTCTCAATTTCATGGATTGTGGCTGCCGGTACAAGGAATACCGACATCCAAAAAGTTTGCATTGAGTGAAGAACRGAGAGAATTAGCTGACGACGCCCTCCATAAGAGAGGAATTTGTTCTTCCAATTTAACAGTCGAGATTTAAGCTTTAACACAAGGGGATTAAAATCACGGACCTTCAGACGAACCGGAGAAAGAGGAACGCCTAAGTAACGAATAGGGAAAACCCCTGGCCGAAAAGATAAACTTTCACGAATACGRCATTGATCCTCCATTGCTACATTCCCAAAAAACACCTCACTCTTCTCCAGACTTGGCGATAAGCCCGATCGTTCTTCAAACAATAGTAAGCCACGTTTAATAACCTCCACCGAAATAATGTCCCCCTTAGAGAAAATAAACAAATCATCAGCAAAGCATAAATGAGTCAATTTAATATCTGCACAACCTTGATGATACGAAAAATTAGCCTCTTCCTCTATACACTTCGAAAGAAGCATCGAGAGACCCTCCATAACAACAGTGAACAGATACGGGGAGAGAGGATCGCCCTGTCGAAGGCCCCGTTTACCATGAAAAAAACCCTCCGGCTGTCCATTAACACAAATAGAATAAGAGGGAGACGTGATCAGAGTCTTTATCTAGTTTATCATGACTGGATGAAAACCCATTCCTTTCAGCATCTCTAAAAGAAACTGCCAATCAACTGTGTCATAAGCCTTTCGAATATCAATCTTAAAAGCACATTTGGGTTCTCCTTCCGATCGCTGATACCCAGCAACCAGTTCATGCGCCATTAAGATATTATCAGTAATCTGGCGCCCAAGAATGAACGCAGATTGAGCCTTGCTAACAAGAACATCCAGCGATACTTTCATCCGATCAGCAATAATCTTACTAATACACTTCAACAACACATGGCAACAAGCAATTGGCTGATACTCAGTAACACAAGAAGCATTAGGGACCTTCGGTACAAGACAAAGAAGAGTATGATTCAGCTGATACTCCAAGTGGCCAGAATAGAAGAAATTATGTATCCCAATGAGAACATCCTTCCCAACCATATTCCAAGCTGATTTAAAAAATTTAGAAGAATACCCACCCGGTCCTGGAGCCTTATCATTTCCAATGGCAAACAAAGCATCCTTTATTTCCATATCCGAAATAGGACGAATTAAATGAAGAGACTCCGATAACGATAAAGAACGACCAAACACACAATCCCCCATAGAGGGAGGAACCAAAACATTAGAGGTACCCAAAATACCTTTAAAATGTGAAATGAACGTTGTAGATACCTCTTGATGATCGTAAACTGTGCCAGCCGAATCCCTGATCGTAGCAATATGGTTCCGATTACGCTTTTCCTTCATAGCATGAAAGAAGAATTTAGAATTACCATCCCCTTCATTTAGCCAAGATATCTTCGCTTTTTGGCGAGCCATTTCCACCTGATTATTCCTAGCTTCTTGATAAGCTAACAAGAGGTGAGCGATGTCCTCCTTTAGCAAATCATTAAACGGGTCAAGATCACAAGCCAATTGTGTGACATCTAGTTTCGTATTTAGCTGAACAACCCTTCTATCCAAACAGCCATACGAATTTCGGAGACTCCTACAAACCACCTTTAGCGCTTTCAGTTTCCGAAGAACCCTCTTCATGTAAGATCCACTCTGAGGTTTCGTCCACACCTCCTCCACCGAAGCAAGGAAGTCCTTATGAGAAGTCACAAAATTGTCAAACTTAAAGCCACGCTGTCGAATACGTCTTCCAACTTGAAAAGAAAGAATACCCGGAGAATGGTYAGAAATCCCCCTAGGTTCAAAGAACGCCTAAGCATCCCCAAATCTAGAGATAAAAACCGAATTGCCCAAAATACGATCAAGTTTTCGCATAACACCCTCTCTCCCCGAAGGTTTCTGGATCCAAGTAAATTGACACCCTTGATATGAAATATCAAATAATTCTGCCTCCTCCAGACAGAGATGAAACTCCTCCATGTCAGAATTCCTCCTGGAGGAACCCCCCAACCCATCATGAGGAAAAAGCATTGAATTGAAATCACCCATCGCAACCCATGCTTTCCTCTGACTAAAGGCATGAGATTCCCCAAGAGCCCGCCAAAGCTCACGCCTTTCTGTACCCGTATTACACCCATAAACAAAAGTAATAAAGAGAGGTTCGGTTTGACCAAAAATTCTAACTTCACAGTGTACATATTGTTGATGCTGCTCAATCATAAGGACAGATAAAACCGACGGGTCCCAAGCAATAATTCGCCTTGATCACAAACAGACCCATTTGCAATCCAATTCCAATTACCAAWGACACTACTACACACATCCCCCAAGTGATTATAAACAACTTTGGACTCAATGATGCAACATAAAGAAAGACGTTTGAGAGTAATTAAATCACATACCTCCTTTCGTTTTATAAGGGCATTTAATCCCCTAATATTCCAAGCAGCCAACTTAATCATTGAGACAAAGAAGGTGGATCATCCTCTCCTCGTTTGGCCATTATATGCCCCTCCGTATCAATGATCTCCATTTCGTCATCATCACTAGACTCATCAGATAAAGAAGAAAACCGATTGCTAGTGTTCAGATCAAGAACTGCACCTCTCCTTGGTTTAAAAAAAGCTTGCACCACCTTTTGCACTAATTCCGGATTCCCTTTCGATAAGATTTTAACATTGGAGACATCCTCTCTCCCCCTTGGCGTATGTCCCGCATTTACCGTACAGAACTGACCATCCACCTTTCCATTATCCTTCCCCTCCAAAATCGTAGAAGCCCTAGAACTTGAAACATGTTGGACATTTGTATCGTTCCCCGAGGGTTTAGAGACCTCCTGAACCCGTTTTAAAACACCAACCCCAGTTAAAGTATCATGTGTACCTGTGACCGCTCCAGATKATGTCGCTTGAAAATCCTTACGGCCTGATGTATCCTTTTGCCTMCAYTGTTTCCCTGATCTCTTTAAACCCCCTTTTTTCCGTGACAATATCAGAAACCCTTGGCTTTGCAATATCCCCTTTCATACATGACACCGTTCGATGACCAAACACTTTACAAACTGAACATTGGGAAGGAACCCAATCATATTCCAGAACAACATTAATGATATCCTCTCCAGTACCTGATAGCCGTGAAATAACCACTTCAATATTCCTCTGCATTTCACCCACGGCCCACACATCCACCAACACTTTAGCAAAGTTTGTACGACCCCATGCTCTATCACACGTGGAGGCAGTGCAAGCATCTAAACGCAATGGGACACCAATGGCACTAGCAATACGACTGATACCCTTTTTATTGAAAGCAACTAGAGGGATATTAAAAAACTTTACCCACAACGGGCAAGAATTGTGCTCAGGCTTCTGTAGGCCCTTTGAAGGATCCCAGAAAGAGACAAACAACGGCCTTCCTCTAATCATAAGGGGAGACGTTTCAATAACTTGGTTACACCCTCCCTCATCATTAAAGCGAAAAAAGAAATACCCCATATCATTAACCATGGCATCAATTAGACCAAATTTTCCCCAAGCATTCTGAACCGCACGTCAAAACAATGGGGAAAGGTAGACGGGGACCAAGGAAATAACCATAAAGAACCGATTGAAACGATTTAGCCATACCTTTTGTAACATCCAAGGGAAAACAGATCCGCGGTTTCACACTTTTCTCAACCGGGAAATAAGTAAGCTCAGTCGAAGAAGAACCACCCACAATATCTGCAAAGGATTTATTAAGAACCACACCATGATCACCCCTAACCGCCGGAGAAAGACGTTCCCATACCGAAACCCTCGGGTTAGATTCTGCAATCACTCCAGCCTTTTTCTGAAGACCCTCATGTAAAGGAGGGCCATTTACGAAGCTAGGATCCGTCGCTCCCAAAATTACATCAGCAAAATCCTGGGAAGAACCATCCTCCAAGATAACATCCGCAAAGTCAAACATCCTCCTTCAACAGGCAAGAATACCTAGTTTACTATAHCCYWAATCAAGAAGCCGTGGTGCTGAATCCCTAGCCAAGCAGTCTTAATAAAGTAGACGAAGACCTTATAAAAAGGTGTTGAATACTCTATCAAGAAACTTTACAAAGGAGACGAAGACCACAGAAACACTTGATGCGGGAAAAGAAACTAAATATTGACACCTACAAGAATATCACCAACAAACCGCAGCGAAGCAAAAAGCACAGAATTGCACTATTACAAAAAGAACCAAGCAGCCCACAAAACTCACTAAAGCATGCAAACTCGAGTCGTGTAATACTAGGCGCATGCAAACCCTAGCCAAGGAAAACCAAAACACCCGTACCCCTATATTCGAAAACCGAGAGCAACAGCCTCAAGCAAGCAAACAAAACCCGTAAAGCAAGCACCAACAATCGATCACACCTTCCCAAAAGAATCAGCAAACCGTAGGGCCAAAACCCTAGCCGTGTACGTACGGCCAAGAAGAAAAAACCACACGGAAGACCAAAGAAAGGGGATGCGATCATAAATCAAACCACACAATCGAGAAACAACCAACCAAAGCAAACAAAATCGAAAACCGACCTTTAAAGAAGAACCCTAATGCCGCCTCCACCAAAACCGAGAAACCCTAATCGGCTTTTGAAGGAGAAAACGGGATCAAAACAATAAGAAAGAACCTCCAACCGATAACAAACGCAATCCTCCAAGTTAAACGAATGCAATCCTTCAAAACGAATAAGAACGAAAGCCAAGAATTCCCAAGGCCRCCGTCACCTTGAAACCCTAATCCGCAAACCACCGTGTGTAATACGAACGAAGCAAACCGAAGACGATAACCAAGCAAAACAATGCATAAACATCAACAAGGAGCATACGAAAACATCATCATCATCTTCATTCAATCACGCCTCCTTGAGAGAAAAAGTCAAACCCTAGTCAAACCCCTCCTCGTCATAGTTCTAAGGATGCCAATTTACTTGGATACAGAAACCTTCGGGGGGAGATGGTGTTATGCGCAAACTTGATCGTATCTTGGGAAATTCTGCATTTATCTCTAGATTTGGGGATGCTTCGGTTTTCTTTGAACCGAGCGGGATATCTGATCACTCTCCGGGTATTCTTTCTTTTAAAGTTGGTAGATGTCTTCGACAGCGTGGCTTTAAGTTTGATAATTTTGTGACATCTCATAAGGATTTCCTTGCATCTGTGGAGGAGGTGTGGACGAAATCTCAGAGCGGATCTTATATGAAGAGGGTGCTTCGGAAATTGCAAGATCTGAAGGTGGTTTGTCGGCGTCTCCGAAATTCGTATGGTTGTTTGGATAAAAGGGTAGTTCAGTTAAAGACGGAACTTGATGTTGCTTAATTGGCTTGTGATCTAGAACCGTTTAATGACTTGCTGAAGGAGGACATTGCTCACCTCTTGTTAGCATATCAAAAAGCTAGAAATGATCAAGTGGAAATGGCTCGTCAAAAAGCGAAGATATCTTGGCTCAATGAAGGGGATGGTAACTCTAAATTCTTTTTTCATGCTATGAAAGAAAAGCGCAATCGGAGCCATATCGCTACTATAAGGGATTCGTCTGGTACAGTTTATGATCATCAGGAGGTATGTACAGCTTTCCTTTCCCATTTTCAAGGTATTCTAGGTACCTCTAATGTTTTGGTTCCTCCCTCTATGGGGAATAGAAGAAATTATGAATCCCAATGAGAACATCCCTACCTACCACACTCCAAGCCGCTTTAAAGAATTTTAGGTCCTGGAGCCATATCATTCCCAATATCAAACAAAGCATCCTTTATTTCCATATCTGAAATCAGCCTGATTAAGTACAAAGATTCCGATAATGAGAGAGAGTGAACAAACGAACAATCCTCCATTGAAGGAGTAACCAACATATTAGAAGTACCCATAATTCCTTCAAAATGATTAATAAACGCTTTAGGAACATCCTGATGCTCAAAAACAGTACCAAAAGAATCCTTAATAGTAGCAATATGGCTCCTATTACGCTTCTCTTTCATAGCATGAAAGAAAAACTTTGAGTTTCCATCCCCTTCATTGAGCCAAGAGATCTTAGCTTTTTGCCGAACCATATCCTCTTGATCATTTATAGCCTTTTGATATGCTAGTAAGAGGTGAGCAATATCCTCTTTCAGCAAATCATTAAACGGGTCTAGATCACAAGCCAATTGCGCAACATCAAGTTCTGTCTTTAACTGAGCCACCCTTTTATCCAAACATCCATAAGAAATTCTGAGCCGACGACAAACTCCTTTCATATCTTGCAATTTCAGAAGCACTCTTTTCATATATGAACCTCGCTGAGGTTTCATCCACACCCCCTCCACAGACTCAAGAAAATCCACATGAGAAGTGACAAAATTATCAAATTTAAAACCTCGCTGACGAAAACGTCTACCAACTTTAAAAGAAAGAATACCCGGAGAGTGATCTGAGATCCCCCTTGGTTCAAAGAAAACCGAGGCATCCCCAAATCTAGCAATAAAAGCAGAATTCCCCAAGATACGATCAAGTTTACGCATTATACCATTACCCCCAGAAGGTTTCTGTATCCAAGTAAATTAGCATCCCTGATACGAGATATCAAACAATTCTGCCTCTTCCAAACAAAGATGAAACTCCTCCATATCAGAGTTTCGTCTAGAGGAGCCTCCCAAACCATCATGTGGAAAAAGCATTAAGTTGAAATCTCCCATCACAACCCAGGCTTTCACTTTGAACAAAAGCACTAAATTTACCAATATCTGTCCAAAGGTCACGCCTTTCCATTCCCGTATTACATCCATAAACAAAAGAAAAAAAAATTGGTTCAAGGTGACCAATAATCCTAATTTCACAATGCATATATTGAGAGTGCTGCTCAATCATTAACATGGATAACATAGACGGATCCCAAGCAATAATAAGCCACGTACCTTGGTCACACATTAACCCATTTGTGATCCAACTCCAATTACCAAAAACTCTACCACAAACTTCCCCCAGATGACTGAACTACTTTGGATTCAATAATGCAACATAAAGAAAGATGCTTTATATGAATTAAATCACGTACCTCTTTTATTTTATTAGGGCATTTAGACCCCTAATATTCCATGCAGCATACTTTATCATTGAGACGTTGAAGTGTGACTCGCCGCTCCTCGTTGGTCCATAATATGCCCCTCGGTATCAATGATCTCCATATCATCATCATCACTAGAGTCATCAGACGGTGACGAAGAAAAACGATTACTAACATCCGTGGCACTAACAGCACCTCTTCTTGGTTTGAAAGCATGGACCACCGTTTTAACAAGCTCCGGACCCCCCTTAGATAGAATTTGGACACTCGAAAAAGCATCTCTCCCTTTTGGTGTTCTTCCAGCATCCACCGTACAAAACTGACTTTCCTCCTGTTCCACACCCTTTCCATCCGAAATTTTAGGATCAGCATGCCGTATAACGTTAGTGTCCTTATCAGAACCGCCCGGGACAGGCAAAACCTCATTAACCTGTTGTAAAATGCCAACCCCAGTTTGCATGTCTTTAGAAGCAAAAGCCGTACCTGAAATAGAAGCTTGAGCATCAATACCGGATCCAGATTTAGACTTTGGTTTCCAATGTTTACGTCTAGGGTCTTGAAACCCCTCATTAGGCGAAAGAAGTTCATTAACCTTAGGCTTTTTAATTTCCCCTTTCATGCATGATGACGTACGATGACCAAAAACTTTGCATTTCGAACATTGGGATGGAACCCAATCGTAATCTAAAACCACATTGATCACATCCTCACCAGTACCCGAAAGCCTCGGAATAACAACCTCAATTTGCCTCTGTATTTCACCCACAGCCCAAACATCCACCAACACTTTAGCAAAATTCGTACGACCACAAGCTTTATCACCAGTGCTCGCAGTGCAAGCATCCAGACGCAGAGGAACACCAATAGCACTTGCAATACGGCTAATGCCCTCTCTGTTGAAAGCAAGAAGAGGGATATTATAGAACTTAATCCATAATGGGCAAGAAGTGTGTTCAGGTTTCTGAAGACCCTTTGAGGGGTCACATGTGGAAACAAAAAGCGACCTCCCTCTAATCATGAGAGGAGACGACTCAACCACTTGGTTGCACCCACCATCATCATTAAATTGAAAAAAGAAATAACCAAGGTCATTAACTATAGCGTCTTGAAGGCCAAACTTTCCCCAAGCATTCTGAACCGCACGAAGGACAATGGGGAATGGAAGGCGAGGACCTAGAAAATACACATAAAGAACCGATTGGAAAGATTTGGCCATACCTTTTGTAGCTTCCAAAGGAAAAAAGATCTGCGGTTTCACACTCTTATCAACCGGAAAATAAGTAAACTTTGTCTTTGAAGTGCCTCCCACAATTTCAACAAAGGACTTAGGAGGTACCACGTACGGTTCACCCCTAACCGCAGGAGAATTACGTTCCCACACCAAAACCCTTTGATTCGGTCCAACATTAACCCCAACCTTGATACCGTCATGCAAAGGAGTTCCTTTCACCATACTAGGAACCGTCTCATCCAGGATTATATCGGCAAAATCCTGGGAAGAAAATTCTTCCAAGATAACATCCGCAAAATCAGACATCATCACCAAAGCGCAAAGAATACCTAGTTTGCTATAACCCTAATCAAGAAGCCGTGGTGCTGAATCCCTAGTCAAGCGTTCTCAATAAAATAGACGACCTTACAGGAAGGTGCTCAATATTCTATCAATAAACTCAACAAAGGAGACGAAGACCACAGAAACACTTGACGCAGGAAAAGAAAACTAGATAACGTCACACAACCAACCCGCAACCAAAACTGTCAATGGACGAAAGGAGAAAGCAAGCAAAATCCAAACAGCCCACAACAATAGCACGATTGCATGCAAACCCTAGCCGTGCAACCCTAGGCGCATGTGAACCCTAGCCAAGAAAATCCGAAAACGGCCAACTGTAGACTCAATCCATGAGCAAAGGCCGCAAGCAATCAAACCCCGATGCTAAACCCAAAAAGACCGATCACAACAACCAAGAAAGACGGCACAAACCCTAGGAAACAAGAAAGCATGCAACAACGGCCAAAAAAGAAACCCTAGCCGTGAGCAATACACTTCACGACCAAGATGGGAAGTAAAAACCCAAGTCGTGTCAAACAACACGGTTTACCAAACAATGGGGGACGCGATTAAGAACCAAAAGAACAATCAAGAAGAGACCGCACAAACCAACGAAAGAAAAGGATCGAAAAAACCAACCTCAATTGAAGAAACCCTAATGCCGCCTCCAAAGAAACCGAAAGAATCCTAATCCGTGAACAAAACAGCTTTTGAAGGAGAATTCGAAATCAAATCAATAACAAGCACCAAGCAAACCGAACGCAAAACATCAAGAGGAAGCAACCGAATTGAAGAAACCCCAAAGCCGCCTTCAAGGAAACCGAGAAACCCTAATCCGTGAGCAAAACATCTTGTGAAGGAGAAATCGATGGGAAACCAATAACGATCACCAAGCAAAACAAAGCGCAAAACATCAACAAGGAGCAATCGAAAACATCATCTTCATCTTCATACATTCAAGCCACCTTGAGAGAAAAAGTCAAACCCTCATGTCATTCCATTCCAATCGTATTTAGTGTATTCTAGAAGGAGTCCGTCGAAACTGGTATAACTAGACGTTAATGTGACTAATTGAGGTATAATGGTTCTTAAGGGTCCTTATTGGGTCCATTTGGTACTCGTAGGCAGAATGTGCCTATTTATTTTAATCGAGCCATTTTTGTCAAAATGACACTAAATGGATCGTATAATCAATCCAATTGGACCCGAATTGGTTTAATTGGCCCATTTCTTTATAAGGAGTCTAATTGGGTCAAAATGACACTAATTGGATAATATTTAGTTTGATCAGACCTTAAAGGGTATAATCGGGTTATTCCTCCATTTTGAGTCTAATTGAGTTATTTAGTTTGATCAGAAGTTAATGGGTGCAGTCGAGGTAGAATGCGTCTTAATGGTCCGTATTGGGTCCATTTCGTGTTAGTGGATATAATGGGGCTATTTTCTCCACAAGGAGTCCAATTGGGTTGTAACTAGTCTCATTATAACCTTATGATAGGTATAAGCGCCCCATTTATCCATGAGGAGTCTAATTGGGTCAAAATGATACGGAATGAGTAGAAACTGGTATACTGAAAGGGGAAGATTTCCCCAGGCAATTTTATAAAGACAGTAAAGACAGTAAGAAAACGTCACCAATACAAAGCAATCAACAAGAAAAACTACGGCAACTATGACTCACAAACCAAGTCATAAGGAGCCAAAAAAGACAAAGGGGGATACACCAAAACAGAAGAAGCCCATAAGCCAAGAAGCTAAACCCGAGAGAGACCCAAAAACTCCAAAACCGAACAACACCCACGAACTCACTTCGCATTGGGAGTCAATAACTTCGTCCTTGTCTTCCAAGCCAT